>NC_071267.1:20658838-20958838 GCF_023375685.1 Ictalurus furcatus | reverse complement strand
TATATAAATATATATAAATATATATATATTTATATATATTTTTTATATATATATTTATATTTATATATATATTTATATATATATTTATATATTTATTTATATATATTTATATATTTATATATATTTATATTTATTTATATATATTTATTTTTATTTTTATTTATATATTTATATTTATTTATATATTTATATTTATATTTTGTATCTACAAAAATGTTTTCTGAAAAGGGGTTTACAGGACCCCTATCAAAATTTAAATGGCTACCCAGCAAAAACAAACAAAATCCCACAACAACAACAAGTTTTAACATAATGTCTATGGCCCTCTGGCGCCAGACCTGATGCAAACTTTTCAAATCATATTTTTACTATCACAGGTTGTGTTGTTTGTTTTTTTTACATACACTGTTTGGCCATTTTAGTTACCCATGTTGCACGGAGTTTTAGCTATCTACCTCATCTTTATTTTGTTGTGCAAAGCTGGCTAAAAGTAATTGACCTATATAATTTACTAATTGATAGGTGTAGCAAACCATAAAGAGTGTGTATTTGCATAAGGAATGTGTATTTGAGATTGATAAAATGTTTACTACTTCACCATTTATTTAAAAAAAAAAAAAAACAGGGCCTTACTCAGGTATCTTGGGTAAATGTTTAGTTACGATGATCAACACTGCATGGGTTTTAACGTGTTAACATCTAGTTAAGGAAACCCAAAACGCAATGGACGTTAGACAGAGAGGTCTCCACTTTTCAATTCTGCCATGTGAAATAGGAGAGAGACACAGAGCAAGCAGTATCATTGCAGTGCAGAATGAAAACGAAGGCCAAGGGCTCCAGGCAGCCACCAGAAGTTTTCCATGGGGAATAAAGCCAGGATAATGCTCAGGATTGAGCTCACATTATTGAGCACCACAAAGCCGAGAGGCAAAAGAGAGAACATGCTAATTAGCACAAGTTCCTTAGAGACAGTTATACTGGGCAGCAAGCACAAACAAAACATTGTCTGATTTCCTGGGCACAAGAAGAAGAAGAAGAAGAAGAAGAAGAAGAAGAAGAAAAGATGCCAACAGTCATCTTAAGATTTATTGTACATGTACAGTCAAAGTCTTCACATTTTCAAATCACCATAATTGATCAAAATGACTGAAGAACTACTCGTGATTAAATTATTAGGTAAGCGCTACAAGTAAGGGCACATGTATAGAACCTGTAATGACAAGTTTTAGATAAAAAAAAAAAAAAATCATTCAACATTCACTGCCACAGCACAAAAATAAATTCCATCCAGTGGAAATATAAAATTCATTAACTTGAAAAACAATGGTCAGTGGTACCTAAAAGACTTTAGCCGTGAATGAAACTGATCGTTTTCCCCCCTACCACAAATGCACCGCATCGGCCGAGATCTGCTTGTCGACAATTTTTTTGAAAATGAACATCATTTGTACATAAACACTTTTATAAAATTACAGAATAAGTCTGGGTTTAAAAAATATCAGTAAATCAAATTAGAACTACATTGTCATTTAAGTCACTTCTGTCCTGCAACTCAAACTTTGGATGGACACAGCTCCTGCTTAAAAACATAGATAAAAACCAGGCTTCAACCGGCTCACTTTTTTCACTTTTAATCAGTGAATCATAAAAATTGTTCTCACCAGTCCTGACCCTTGATTAAACACTGACCAGGACAATGCTGGTCTTGTTTGGAATTGTTTTTGGAAATAGTCCAGAATCCTTACAGTTGGTATGCTCCAACAATGTCAACCATGCTGCCACCCATACGAACATGAAGGCCATGGACCTGTATACACAGCTGCTATTTTCCTCTCCTCCTCTGTGTAACCTTTATAAAACATTCACCAAACCATTCCTCTACTTGTCCTTTCAAGATGAACCTTTAACTAGGATTCAGATTACATGCTCAGTTAATCCTAAGCAGAGATACACATGCACGCATGCACACACACACTTTATTTGAATGCATTTAAGATATGGCTAGAACAGAATGAATTCCCACCTTACAAGAACACATCTGAAATCTGTGTTCATTTCATTTCAATGAATCTATGCTAATGCCAAAGCACCAGCAGTCTCCCAAGTTCCTGCTAACATTACTGGAGCCTGGTCTGCTATGAGGCAAGGGAGCTTGGAGGAAGTGTGATAAAGAAATTGCCTAGGCTTTATGGTAGGCCTCAGAGTACCTGGGTGACTTTTTTCACTCGACATTTTATAAAATATAATATGTAAACACACAGAGTTATCTGATTTACCAACACCCATCCAAAAAAGGTACAAGTGGTATAGTACTATCTGTACAACATTCAAAATGGTCAAACATAAGGCCTTTTCATCACAGTTATGGTTATGAATTGCTTAAATGCATCAAACACTGAGATACGCTGCCATTTAGTGGAGCAGCCGGCCTATCTAATAAGGGCATTTACTACAATAAATGCTAACATTAAAATTAGATCACAAATAAAATTATTTGGCTTTGTGACTTGAGTACACTTTTCCACCAATACAAGGTGATGTAGAGTTGGTCATGTTCTCCATGACCTTTCAAGAACAGCAGCTCGGGAGAGTGGTTTTTCCCAAGAAGAAACAAATCTTCGAAGCTGAAACAAGAGCCTATTTTTGTCACTTGGTCTACACCAAAAATTAGGTGTTGTTCCGAAGACAGGAAAGGATCATCATGAGAGTGCGTTCCATAAAATGCAGCCAATTTAAGAAATGACGTTTCTGTCCAATCCCAACACAGACCCGTCAATCCCAATGGTGTAATAAGATAGAAGAATTTGAAGGGGGGGGGGGGGTGGTTGAGCAGGGCGAGAAGTGAGATTGTATGAGCCCCCCAGACCTTCTTCAATGTATTAACGCATTTTGTCTCAGGCCTCGGAGGTATACATTTCCTGCTGAAGCTTTTAGTGTTGAATACACAAAAACCTGCTGCACTGTAGTCTGCCCCTTTAAAAGCTAGCTCTGCTTTCCTTAATCCTTTAAACATGTCTTTTGCACTTTGCTTTGTCTATCCGCTTTCTTTTCACATCCTAAAGCCTTCTCGCTATTACTATCTGCAGAACTGAAAAGACCTACTTTGGTACTTTCTCCTATCTCGTACTATTCTCATATAGCAACCATTCTTATATCCTGAAACATGCCTACATGCTCACTATTTAAAACGATTGCCTTCTCTTTCTTTCAATCAACATATCATGTTTCTAGAACATTCTTCATTTGAAATCCAACCATAACGACTCGGATTAGACCTCTAACACTGTTCAAATGCAGGGCTTGACTGGTCATGAGGCCTGCATGTTTCAGTGAGTGTGCTGTGACCCACTACTTAGGATGAGCCCTGGGGAGACCCGAGACAAAAGGCACAGTATGTGACACAAAGGAGAAGGTGGGTGGTTGAGGGTTTGCCCCCCCTCTTCCTGTAATACTGTGTAGAAAATGAAATCCTGTAGTAAGGAAACGGATTTGAAACTGGCACAGGGTAGTAGACTGTGTGGTTGATAAACATTTTTATATAATCCTTCTTTCATTCTCTCTCCCTTTTTTCCACACATAGAGAGTTGCTTCAAAGAAAGGACAACACAAAGTGTTTGGAACATCTAAAAGTGCTTATGGTGAGGGCTTGTGTACACAGTGAGAGCCTTTACCGCCCCCACCCTAGCCATGTGGAGAAAACGTCTCTGGCAGAAAAATTCCTCTCCCCATGCATTCCCTCCGCCTGCTGCTTTTTCTCTCCCTTCGTCTATGTGTCAAGAGAAGTTTGTGGTCTAGTCCAAGGCGAGACAAAGCCCTCTTGGCTCTATTCTGTGCTGAGAGGGGGGAAAAAAGAAGAAGAAAAAAAAACTCTCCTCTTGGTTCAATTTCTGCTGCCAAGGGAAAGACAACAAACACTATGCACCAAATCTGGTGGAACAGTCATCCCTCCTGATCAATCTCTCCTAGTGACAAGGGAAAAGGAAGAGGAATATAAATCATTTCCCTAACAGCTGCTTTCTCTGCTGCTCCAACAGGGCCTCCAGGTGATCTGCCCTCTTTAATGCAGCCTAGGACAACAAAAAAAGGGAGAGAAAGAAAAGAGTGTCAGAAATGTTTTAAATTGTGGGCTAATTTTACATACCCCAAAGGCAAGAATGCATGTTTCTTTTCAAAGATAGTCTTTTATTTGCAAGATGGCTTCCACACCTCATGCTGCTTTCGCAAGGTGTTCACAGTTTCTTCCTTCTTTAAAATAGCTGACTTCACCCTTTAAAAAACAACAACAAAAAAAAACAGATGGTACAAAGCCATGTTACTGCTTATCTAAAGTGCAGCATCTGTGGCACATCTGCACACATCAGTTGTCATGAATAATGACTAGGGTTGAAAAGATTAGCATCTGCTCTTTGTGCCTCTGTTCTTACCGTTGGTGGACCTCAGCCAGCTCTTCTTCTTTCTCTCTGCTGAGTCGCTCCACCTCCAGTCTGAGTCTGGCACGTACCTCGGCCACCTCTACCTTCATCCTCCTGTTCTCATCCTCCATAACAACTAGTCTTTCTGCAAACTCCTCTCTGATGACCTCAGCCAGGCTCCGCCGCTCTTCTGATAACTTATCCCGGATCTGCAACAGGAGACAGGCACACTCACTGTATGTGTGTGTGTGTGGGTGCACCATGGAAACAGGGACACCTCATCAACACAGCTGCTTGAGGAATGTGTCAGTAATCTCTCAGAGCCTTGCCCTCAACCATCGAAAGCCTATGGCAGCTTCTGAGTGTCAATTAGGATTTCCAGTTAGAGCATTTTTACATTGAAATGGAGAAATGGATCAGAATTATGCAAGTGTGTTCACTTGTGCTATATCCATCCATCCATTTTCTATACTGTTTATCCTACACAGGATGGTGGGGAGCCTGGAGCTTATCCCAGGGGACTTGGGGCACAAGGCAGAGGACACACCGGACAGGGTGCCAACCCATCACAGGGCACAATCACACACCCATTCATACACTACAATTTAGAGATGCCAATCAGCCTACAGCACATGTCTTTGGGATGGGGGAGGAAACTGGAGGAAACCCCCAGAGCACAGGGAGAACTTGCAAACTCTAATCGAAACCCCAACCCTGGAGGTGTGAGGCAAATGTGCTAACCACTAAGCCACCTTGTCCAGTAAGCAATATATTACAGTCATTTAAGTTAGAATGATCGTGTTAAGACTGGTCATTGGATGTCCTCCAGTAGTGAGAATAATTACATAATGCAATTCTGGTAGCATTGCTGGTTATACCAGAGTGTTTCTGATACACATCAGTTGGCCTTTTCCAGGAGACAAGCTTGGGATAACAATTGCTGGGAGAAGGTGCTGGAAATGTT
The DNA here is from genome assembly GCF_023375685.1 of Ictalurus furcatus. NCBI lineage: Eukaryota > Metazoa > Chordata > Actinopteri > Siluriformes > Ictaluridae > Ictalurus > Ictalurus furcatus. Next base: position 20,953,462 of record NC_071267.1, on the reverse strand, counting down.
GCCTTGAAAATAACATGAACAGAGAAGGCTTAAGCTAGCATGTACATCCACAATATCCTGATTTTTGTGAACTGTGGAATGTTATTTTATAATTGCATAATTTACCTGCGTGATATCAGTGATCTCCTGCTCTCTTTGTGTGAGAAGGGACTGCAAGCGCATAAGCTCTCCTTCCATCTCAGTCTGTTTCTTTTTCATCTCCTGATGTTTCTCCAGAGCCGCCAGCTCAGAGCGCTCTAGCTCTCGAAGTTCTGCTTCGTACTTTTCTCTCACTCGCTTTACACTGAACACACACAATCAATCATCCACACCCACACAAGCACACTGTAAATGATCTGTAAACACAGTGGAATTTTCTTAGGTTCTTATCGATTCATGTCTTGCTATTTACATTAGTTGTATGAAAGTTCACAGCACAGATTAATTCCCTCTTACACTCTTTATGATAATGTCACAGTTTCACATCACATCTTGTCATCATTGTACATTTTCTCTATACTGGGTTTGGGGCATCTCATGATCTGTCAAACCCAAATAAAACAACTGTCTGGCAATCTATGCAGATATGAAAATCTTCTCAGTACAGGAAAAAGGGGTTTTTTTTTTGTGGCGTGTGGTCAGGTGTCACTCCAGTAGGAACACAGTGCAGAGAATACACACACATGTATTCAGCCAGTTAACACACAACTTTTCATGCTCACCGGTTGTCAGCAGCTCTCTCGCACTCTTCTCTGGCACTGCTCGTCTCATCTTCTAGCCTCCGAATGGCCAACTCAATCTCTTTGTCCCGCCCCTGGCGCACTTCCTCTTTCAACTCTCGTTCTCGGGTAAGCAGCCACACTTCCTGAGGAAACACAATCCTCTCAATCACTTTACGCACTGCAAGTTAGCGTTGCAGCGTTATAGTGGTTAATATGTTTACCTCACACCTCTGGGGTGGTATACAATACGTTTACATGTATATGTATGGCAGCTGTGGTTGAGTTAGTAGAGTGATGTGTCCACTAATCGTAGCGTTGGCAGTTTGATTCCCGGCCCACATGACTCCACATGACAAAGTGTCCTTGGGAAAGACACTGAACCTTAAGTTGCTCCTGATGGCAAGCTAGCGCCTTGCATGGCAGCTCTGCTACAAATGGTGTGGGAGTGTGTGTGTGAGAATGGGTAAATGAGACACAGTGTAAAACGATTTGTACTCATCTAAGGTTAAAAAGCGCTATATAAGTGCTGACCATGTATGTTGACAAAGTGAGCAAAGCAGGTAAATGACATACTTAAATAACCACTACTGATCTCACATGACATTACTGGCCTCAATTCTCATCAATGCAATGATTACACTGATACTCAAAAGTTTCTGAACACCCTATATTATTCTTTTCATTATACTTGATGAAATTGAGCTCATTTCAAATGCTAAAAGTATTAGGTGTAAGTGAACTGAAAAATGTTTGCGACTTAGTCTTTGTGACTCAACCATTTGGTTATTTGAAAAGGGATGGGGTGACAAGGATTTTATCCCAGCCGAATAAGATTAAAAAAAAAACACCCTTGGGCAATGAACTTCTCTCACAAAGTCAACATGTCATTTATAGGCACTCCCCCCCCCCACCCCCCCAAAGAACTTGTCACATTTAGGTTGGTGACAATCATCTACTCGAACAACAGCAGGACAAAAGCATTCTGTGGTTTACAAACCATTAACATGAAACAGGGTGGTGGAATACACTTGTAAACAGCCATTATCTCCATGTCATCACCTAACAATTTAAGGCCTGTCCATATTTTCAATCATGTGACTTTCTATTGCTAAGCAATAACAGTAAACCATGCTACTATTTTATTTAAAAGGGACACAGGATAACTACAGGGTGCTATAAACATTATAATTATGGGGTCGAAACAAGGTAATCTGAAGGTCAGAATCATGAATTTACTTTTAACCACTGGAAAGTCAGACTTTTACACAAATTACATACACAGATGTCCATATATAGACCCAGACACACTGAAATTTATGTTCCTATATTTGGGGCCAAAACCAACGATTCTACCATGACACAGTTTGTGCCAAGTCTGTATCTCACCATTTTCCTGCAAACTTTTCTAGATAATGTTAGTGTTTCAGTATGCACTTAAGCCACAGATAGAAAAAAAAATATCCTAAAATAATTGTTTTACTTGGAAAATTAAGTATCACCTTTCTTGGAACGTCGCTTCTGCAATCAAACATGTGAACCGGAACTATAAGTGCTATTACCCTAGGCGAACAGTCTTCGCCTTTTTAATGACAACTGAACTGTTTACTGTCTCTCACTAGGCTGCTGGGAGCAATTTTGATTCAGTGGTTATCACAAGCTTTGGCTTCAGAAGCTCTTTTGCATACAAAATTGTGGTAACACCCACTCAAAAAGTGTAAACTTGTATAACAGCTTAAAAGCCATCTTTTGATTCAATCATTTGTTTTTTTTTTAATAAATCAATGTAACCCTGTTTCAATATTTATCATCAAATGTCAGTGTCTTTCACTTTGCTTTTAACCGTTTCTTTGTTTTGTAAGGTTTGTTTTAGGTCTCTGAGCTGCATTGTGGGCAGTTTCTATGAAATGTGCCAAATAGCACAAAAATACGTCATTATATTTAATGAAATCTTTTCTTAGAGTGGAACAGATCGTCCTTTACAACTTTCTCTTAAATACAGAAATAAAACAGTTCACACAATGACATACTTCCTTTTTCATGTAATTTTCTTCCCAGGTCTGTTTCTCAATTTCCAGCCGTTCCTGCAAAGCCTTCATTTCCACCTAAGAACAAAAACAACCCCACCCCCAACATAACATAAGAGGAGTTTACATGGCTAATAAGTCAGGAAACATAACATTTAGCAAATAATTCCTGAGTGCTGCAGATCACTTGTACTGGACAACTGATATACAGTATAACAGAAGTTTGTTACGTGTGTCATCATTCCTGTTTGTTTTGGACTTTAAACACAAATCACATGCATGTAGTGCTCACGATTCCAACAAGCAGCAGAGTTCATTACTGTCCACTACTTGTGTGTATTTTCTTTTCTTTTGTGTGTGTGTGTGTGTGTGTGTGTGTGTGTGTGTGTGTGTGTGTGTGTGTGTGTGTGTGTGTGTGTGTGTGTGCGCGTGTGCTTGTAAAGGTCTATTGATTTATGTAGTAATAATTGCCATGCAAGAAAAATTTCAGACTTTGACAATAAAGTCAATTTCTAATAGCTATATCTATCTATAGACTGTCATTTTCAATGAAAGAGTTAGCATGGAGATGTAGAGGAGATGTGAGATACAGTGTACTGCCTTCACCACAGCATAATTATAGATTGTTATACATACAGTGCCTGCCACTAATATTGGCACCCTTGGTAAATATGAGCAAAGAAGGCTGTGAAAAATTGTCTTTATTGTTTAACCTTTTGTCAAATTTTTTCACAAAAATACTGTACTCTCATGGAAATCAAACAATTGCGAAGAAAACACACGTTTAAAAAAAAAAAAAAAAAAAAAAAAAAAAAATTGTTAAATATAGGTGTGCCACAATTATTGGCACCCCTATGAATTCATATGAGTAAAACATATTTGAAGTATATTCCCAGTGATATGTTTAAAAAAAAAAATAAATAAAAAAAATAAAAAAAATTGTATACCTGGGTGACTAGGAACATGAGTTGTTCAACCATGACTTCCTGTTTCACATACGGGCTAACACGTAGGCCAAATTCCCTTAGTCATTCAAAACAATGGGTAAGAGCAAGGAATATAGCGGTGATGTGCAAAAGGTTGTTGAGCTTCACAAAATGGGAAGTGGCTATAAGAAAATAGCACACTATATTCTTAATTTTTTTTAGCGATGTATTCAAAATGGATATAGAATATTAAAACTATACCTTCTTAACCCTTTACTTTTTAGGAAAATACAAGATATAAATCACATCCAAATCACTTGAGACCATTACTGTAATGTAAAATAAATCATGATTTTTTTTTTTGCGCTCAATAGACAACTTAATTTTTTCTACACAAAATCCCAATTAACTAAAAAATATTTAGTTTCAGACTCTAGTGAACTAATTTTCCTAAAATTAGTTTTTGGGGGGTTTTTTTCTTTGTAATTTTACCTACAAATGTCCGTTCTAAACCGTGTATTATGTATCGTGTATTATGTACGTCTCAAATATTGCAATATTTTATTCAAAAATAATATTTTTGATACATTTGGTTATATTTTAAACCTGAATAACAGGTATAAATAAGCTTTAATGTATAAACACGTTGGATTTTTTATTTTTATTTCAGGAATAATGTTTTTTTGTTTAGTTATTCATACAGAATATAATGCATTTTATGCAATAAAAAACATCTAAAGAATCTAGATGTTTTATGTAATTTAATCATGAAAGGGTTCATGCATAATTTAAATCGTGTGCATGGTTTATTTAGATGAGCAAAAAGAAAATACATGAGCACAATTTCATTAGCACAAATACTATATATATAAAGCAGTTCTCTCTTGCATGAACATTATGAGTTCCTGTAACTTCTAGTAACTTTTAATGGTCTAAAAGCTTCTGGACATTTTGCATTAGCCAATTATTGACACTGATAATGGCTTCGAGTCTCGATATAAAGCTTGTCTGCCCTTTCCGGACAAAATAGGAGCATGCAACTCAATCCAGCTATACCAGGGGTGTCCAGTCTTACCCGCAATCAAGCAGGAGCCACACCTGATCGCACCTGTTTAATCAGCTGTTCTTGGCTTTCAAGAGACTCAGGAGAGGCTTCTGCTTGATTGGAATCAAAACCTGCACCCACACCGGCCCTATCCGCATAAGATTAGACAATAATCTTGCACTCTGAGAAGAAAACTTCACAAGTTTGACATGTGACGCATGACATATGTTATAATGCAGAATGTCTTACAGGTCTGTTGAATTTTCTAAATAGCATTCCAAAATAAACAGAAATTTCGTCTGCACTTGCGCTTTCAGGGCTTTACCTGGTGCCGTCTCTCCTGCTCCTCTCTGCTCTTCTCCATCTCTTCTCTTAGAGTGCGATTAGCCAGAGAGCTGTTGTTCTCCAACTGAGTCTTCAACTCCTCCAGCTCAGCATGCTGCCTGTAATACATACACACGAGTTTAAGCTTAAGCTTGGATCTGTCAGTAGTACAGTGACAAATGAACGAAGCTCAAGTGATCATGTAATTTTTAGTTGCAAAACTGAAACTGTATGAATGTTGACTGACCTCGCAGCTTGTTGGGCAAGTCGCTCCTTCTCATCAGCAACGTCCTTATAGAGCCGCCTTCTCTGCTGCTGTAGGGCATTCTCTTCTTCCTGCAGCTGCTTCTCAAACCTAACACACACACAGCTTCATACAGTTACACAGTCCTAACCTGTACACTATAATTATGAAGAAGAATTCTCAAGATGCCCCTCACAAAAACAGCAATGTCTTTTGGATGAGACGTTAAACCGAGGCCCTGACGCTCTGTGGTCATTAAAAACCCCAGGACACTTCTTGTAAAGAGTAGGGTGTCTTGGCGAAACTCCCCTATTGGACCTTATCCATCGTGGCCCCCTAATAATCCCCATACCTGATTTGGCTACATCACTCTCCTCTCCACCAATAGCTGGTGTGTGGTGGGTGTTCTGGTGCACTATGGCTGTCGCCACATCATCCGGGTGGATGCTACACACTAGTGGTGGTTGAGAAGACACATCCTCCCCTTACCCACTATGTAAAGTGTGTTGAGTGTCTAGAAAAGCGCTATATAAATGTAACTAATCAACTACATGATACGGAAATGTAACCCTAGAGATAATCTCATATCTGATCAATGAGCTGTGAATTTTCCGGTATATTTTAACACAAGGTTGAAAGGGTAATGCAGAATCAGACTCAGACAATTACCCTTTCAAGGGTACCGGATACGATTAAAGTTTACATTACTAATGCTAATGACTGGCAGCATTTTGTAAGGGAGAGTACAGTGGATGTGTTCTCTATTTTCTGTCCTAATAAAGGTTCTTTGTGTTCAAGGTTCTTTGACTTTACACAGCTGCACAGTGTACCTTTGCTTGGCGAGCTCCCTCTCACGCTGGCACTGTTCGTCTCTCTCGCTTTCCAGCTGCTGTCGGAGCTCCTCAATCTGTCTGACATAGCGCTGTGCTGCTCTCTCATCTGCTTGCAGCAATTCGGCCTCGTGCACCACCTTCAGCTTCTTCAGCTCCTGCTTGTGCTTGGAGATCAGCTTTTGGATCTCTGGCTCCAGGCCTGAACATGCATACGTGAGTATATGTTATACAAAAGTGACATTTCAAAAGATCTTGGTAGTTCTAGGAAATTAGTAAAACTAGCCTATTAGTAAGAAGTTAGTGTAGTGTTGGTCAAAATGAAGAAAAATCTCATAGTAATGAACTGTAATGTCCTTGTTTGCCTTTATTTTCACCTCACCACATTTGTGTGCATGTACAAATTTGAGCATTTCCCCCTGTATTTTACCTACTCTGTCACGGAGTACTCACAGCCAGTCGCATACAAATTTTGTGTAACAGTTTGGATGGCTGACGTAACTGAATGGGACAGACATTTTACCCGATTATGCCACTCAGAAGATAGATCTCTGACAGCTCAGCCGATGGGGGACTGGAAGAGGAGCTGGCAGGATAATTGGTTTCACCAGCTCACCTTTGACAGTGATTTCCTTGATCTTCTTGGTCTTCTCATCAATCCACTTCTCTCGCCGGACCTTTTCCGTGGCACTCATCAACTCTTTCAGTTTTTTAATCTCCTGAGATTGGGAAGAAAGAGGGATTGAGAGAATAAAGGGATAAAGAAATGAAACAAAAAAACAGAACTTTTCACTGTAGCCAAAAGGCTAGCTAAGGGGGGGGGGCAGAACAAAGAATGCATTTTGGTCTGTTATACACCCTACAACTCTAACCTTCAAGACACACAGAGCAATCGTTTAAGCATAACCCTCAAAAATAATTCTCAAAATTGGTAAAACATGGAATAAATATAATACTTTATTAAAGCACACTAGATGGCCAGAAGTTTGTGGGCACCAGAGTACTACACCCATATGTGGGTATTCTTCCCCAAACTGTTGCCACAAATTTGGAAGCACACAATTGTATAGGATGTCTTAGTATGCTGTAGCATTAAGATGTCTCTTCACTTGGACTAAGAGCCCCAAACATGTTCCAGCATGGCAATGCCCCTGTGCACAAAGTGAAATAAAGTCATGGTCTACCAAGGTTGGAGTGGAAGAACTCCAGTGTCCTGTACAGAACACCGAATGCACCCCAGGCCTCTTCACCCAACATCAGTGCCCAACCTAATGCTCTTATGGCTGTATGAACAAATGTTCACACAGCTACGCTCCAAAATCTACTGGAAAGCCTTCCCAGAAAAGTGGAGGCTATTAGAACAGCAAATAAGGGACGAACTCTGGAATAGGATGTTGAAAAGGCACATATGGGTGTAATGGTCAGGTGTCCACATACTTTTGGCCATATAGCGTATAACTAAAATATTGTTTTTTTTTTAAAGAGATGAGTAACTCAAATGACTGTGCAATGTAATTCAATAGTATTCATCAGCAGGTAAAGGGGAGTGTGCAAAAATAACAAAAATGAAAGGGTTAAAATGATACAGATTTCAAATGAAGCTGCATTCATTAATTTAGAAAGGAATAAAACATGGGGCATGGTGTTATGGCAAAATAATCAGTCGATGACATTCTAGTGAGATGCGGCTCAATGCGAAGCATAGTTATGGTGATCACCCCAAAATATTTTATTCCTCTATTATATTATACCATAGCAATTTGCCAATGAAGGCAGCTTTTATTTATTAAAGAATGACTTTACTTTTTTAATCAATTTTTACTTACACTCAATGTTGTCACTTACATTAAACCTATTATATACAGATGTTCCCTCAACACAAAAAAATAATAACATTAATAATAATAATTTCTGTTATTGAGAAACCAGAAAGTATAAAATTCTCTGTCCTGAAGACTTTTCTGTGGTGAAAAGATTACTGATGGTTACTGAAAGCTCTGAAACTGGAGACTCCTTCCATAAATGTTAAATAAACCTTCACCAGATCAAGGTTTAGACATTTTACATGACGTTTCTTTCTTTTTTTTATTATTAGCCTTAGATTAGGTGAAGCATCCACCATATAAGTTCCCATGTATGAACAGTTACTATAGAAACGTTTGTCTTGCAACCACTGTCAAAATATTCTGTTAAATTAATGAACTCAACAAATTCTAACCAATTGGATTGGAGAATTCAACAGTGCCGTGGTATAATTAATTTGACTGACTCATGTTTCAGACTAATGATGGCTTGCAACATCTGTGTATGTCTACTTCAGATGAACATGTAGTCAACAGGCAGTGTTACACCTGTGAATTGAGCACTGTGCCTGCTTCACTGCACAAAACCTCACTGTTTTCTGGCACACTATATTTACTTTCATGCAACAACAAAAAAAAAAAAAAAAAAAAAAAAAACACGCTAGAGGAAAGGAAACTTTCAGACGTGTCCTTCAGAGAAGTGAAGGGTGGGGTGGTCATGACTCAGTGGAAAATAATCCAAATGTGTTGTTTTCAGAGGAGCCTGCAACTATTTTATTTGATCATTTAGAGGCAGAAAGAATAAATACATACAATGACATAACGTTTAACTGAGCTGGCCACAGTAAACATTCTATAAAAGACTCTGATTTATTACAAAACGTCCACTAGCTTGTAAAGGGTGTGCCTGTTACTCTCCAACAAGTCTGCATGTCTGACTTTATTACAGGCTTCTCACAGCAGGGTATAATGATGCTGTTTGCAATGGATCCTTGAACAGTTTTATCATTCGTTTTCACTATGTTCACTGTTAAGCATTTTATTATGCACTTTTAAGTCTCCCTATGCCTGATAGACATTCAAGTGTCAGCAAAAGCTTGACGTGTGAAGGAAAGCAATGAGATGATAAAAGTGTGGAGGTTGGAAATGGAAACACAAGCATTACCTCACACAAGGGACCCAGAATTTGCCACAGCTACAGCCAGAGGAACAAATAAGCAGAGGGGCAGAGAAAAACAGTCATGGAAAGAAAGAGAGAACAGTTAAAGAAAGTGAAAGCAAAAGCATTGTTGCAATCAGGCACATGCATCCCCCTACACCATTCTACATGAAAAGTTTAGGGTAAGATAAATAAACATCAGGGGTTACTATTAAAGCTGAACAGTGACTGCAACATTTTGCTTGCTAAAAAAAGAAATAAGATCTAAAGGTCTGCGACTGAGTCAAATCAACCCAGTAGTCTTCATGTTCTAGGTTTGAAAAGAGCACACATGCAGAGCAACCAAGCAGGTAAGCCCCCTAGTGTCAACATAACACTAATGCAGGAAGTATTAAAAGCATTATAAGCTAGTGTAGTGTCACTAACAAACACCAGAGCTCTCATTTATCAAAGTGTGTGTAAAACAAGTACTAAATTTGTCACCCATACTCACAAGAAAACTGGTATTTATCACATGTGCGTACACAGCTGTATGAAGAGGCCATTGCTAAATCTCACATTTTGTAAACTGGATTTGCTAGTGCACGGCCACACTCATTTAATAAAACTGCCCTCAGAACATCATACACGATAAACAACTTCCCTTTAAAAAGGTACACTCATACCTACTCACACCTACTCACACCTACAGCGACTCGCAGCAACAAAGCGACCGTTGGTTTTCAACGAGAACTGGCGACTTCCAGCGACAGCAACTGTTGGTGACTAGATGTGGGCGTGTCCAGCGAGGCGACAAAGTTGAGAAAATTTGAACGTTATCCAAATTTGGAGTGACTCGGTGCAGTGACTACCAATGGGAATCCGCCATGCTGCATGCGAGTCTGAATTGTTTCGTGGACCCAGACAGTCCGGCATTGGTGCTTTCGCCACAGATAGATAGCTGCAATGGCAGAGAGCACACACTGCTCCTTCATTCCGTTGGATATGATGCATATATATTACACACACTGGTGAATTTTATATGCAAATGCGCTCCCTCCAGAATGTTTCGTTTAGTGGCAAGAAAACTGGTTTGTTGTCAAAAGTGGAAAGTTAGTTGTGCTACCCGCTGATAAATGTTACTATGGCTACCAACAGTAGGAATGCCTACTGGCGACTTCATATTAAGCGACTGGTGACTTGCAGCAATAATCACTGTATTTGTGAATGTACCTTAAAAGCACAATAGACAATGAAGTAAAGATATGGTTACATGAAGCAGAGCAAAACAAAAATGGTTTATTTGGCACTCTTACATCTGTATTTTATTTACCCGGTTACATTTAGAAACTCTGCTATGGCATGACAATTCTGCATTTTTGATGTTTCCACTGCTGATTTTGGAAATGTAACGCATCGCAGCGTGAGCAATATGAATGAAGGTAAGACATGTCATTATAGTTGTCAATTCAGTTGGTGGAGAAATGCCAGTCTCGTCTCCAATGCCTTTAGCTATAAGTCCAAGAACAAATCAAGTAAAACTAAATTGGGCAAACAAAAGGACTGATGATCCACTCCTCACTCTCAGCATGGAATTTCCACTGGTGGTAAAAACACATTCCCTCTGCAAAGCTACATGACTCCAATCTTCAAACAAGGCATAATCCCAATCAATCTTTAAATGTCCCTTTTATACGATTTTACTTTTCATTCCATCGGTCATCTGTCCACACCTTGTGAGCACTGAAATCAGTAATTACTCTCTCAATTAAGCGGATATGATGTACGTGAAATAGAAGCTCCGCATAGTCAGTTTACCTGCTATTACACTTGCTATTGGTTCTTGCTTACGCATAGTTAGGAGTGTGCGGAAATATAAACAAATCCTTACGCATAAGCAAAACTTGATAAATCCCATTTGATGCATAGAAATGTGCATACACATGGTTTATGAGCAAAACTATACATACACACGGTTGATAAATGAAGCCCCAGGTCTGACTATCAGCGTGATGATAAAATATAGTGAATTATATAGGGTGAAGGTTACAACTCACCAGTTCATGCTGCTCCTGCATCTGGTTGATCTTTTTTGTGTATTTCTGGTCGACCTGTTTGAGCTCGGCCACCACACCCTCACAGCGCTCACTCAGGGCCTTCTTGTCATCGATCAGCTGAGAACAAGAGATAGGAGTTTCAAACCACAAGCTGTACAGTTTCACTTCTTTTTGGGGACACGACCCATTGAGTTCAAAGCCCAGCACTACTAAGCTTCACAGTTGGGTCCTTGAGAAAGATCCTTAAAGAGCCTCATTGGCTCGGTCATTTCCTGTCTCAAATGTAAATTGCTTTGGATAAAAGTGTCAGACAAATGTAAAAGCTTTGGGACTGTTTCTTCCCAATACTGATATGTACAAATGAATACAAAGTACATTTCTGAACTAAAAGGTCTGTAGGGACTTTTATATGGAAGGGATATAACTAGGTGATAAAACGGGGATGTAATTACAGAATTATAATCTGTAGCAGCGTTTCTCAACTCCTGGTCCTGCTCTAACCAGTCCTAACCCTAACCCCTAACCATGTTCTGGGTTGTTAATTAGCTGATGAAGTGTACAAACACTTCTACTTTCTTCTTAATACTGCTCCTGCATTTCCAGTTCATTCACTACACTTGCAATGGAATTATTTTACAGTCCATGTCTGCAAGTGCTCCCGAAGATGAATATCAAAAGACATTCATTTGATATGCAAGAATACTTGCAAACTGTATTCTTCATCACACATAAGCTAGTACAAAAAGGTAAGAAAATACCAATTTTTACACATACATGCATACTCATAACTTATACATGCATACATACATGCGTACTCACAACTTATACATGCATGCATACATACATGCATACTCAACTTATACATGCATGCATACAGACATGCATACTCACAACTTATACATCCATACTCACATGCATACTCACAACTTATACATGCATGCATACTCACAACTTATACATGCATGCATACTCACATGCATACTCACAACTTATACATGCATGCATACTCACAGCTTATACATGCATGCATACATATATGCATACTCACAACTTATACATCCATACTCACATGCATACTCACAACTTATACATGCATGCATACTCACAACTTATACATGCATGCATACTCACATGCATACTCACAACTTATACATGCATGCATACTCACAGCTTATACATGCATGCATACATATATGCATACTCACAACACATGCATGCATACTCACACCACACACACACCACACACACACCACACACACACCACACACACACACTCCACTTTAAAAGTTTTAACACCTGTAAAACTGCCCATTCAAGAAGTTATCTAATCAGCCAATCATGTGGCAACAGTGCAACACAAAATAAAAAAAATCATGCGGGTACAGTTCAAGAGCTTGTTCACATCAGACATCAGAATGATCTCTGACTTGGTTGATCGTGAATGATTGTGCCATGGTTGTTGGTGCCAGATGGGCTGGTTTGAGTAGTTCATAAACTGCTGATCTCCTGGGATTTTCACACACAACAGTCAATACACACAAAACACTGAGTGGGCGACAGTTCTGTTACTGGAAACGCCTTGTTGATAGAGTTCAGAGGAAAATGACCTGATTGTTTTTTAGCTGCCAGGAAGGATAGTAACTCGTATAATCACGCTTTACAACTGTGGTGAGCAGAAAATCATCTCAGCATGCACAAAACATCGACCTTGAGGTGGATGGGCTACAACAGCAGAAGACCACATTGGGTTCCACTCTTGTCAGCCACTAACAGTAATATGAGGCCATCATGGGCATAGATATTTCATTTCGTCTACAATCAGCACTACAGGTACCTGGTCAATGAAAGCCAGGTGTCTTTGAATTGTAGCCTCATATTGTTGTTTCTGAAGCTGGAAGCTGTGGTTGAGCTCCTTCTCAGTCTCCTTCACATGATGGAGCGTCAGCTCTCTCTGCTGGGTCTGCAGGCACAAAACCACACGTCAGTTTGGTCTCACCAGCAGTACATGCTATGTTTTGGTATTTATAACAGCTGTCTAGACAGACATGCAAATAATGCACTTGTTGTACACAATGCATGTGTACAAGGTTACCAGTGCGGTCTGTAGCAGGGTGACAGTGCGTTTCTTTTCCTCCAGCTCCAGTTTGAGTCTCATCATAGAGCCGGTAACCTCAGCAGCAGTAGCAGAAGCCTGATCCACTGCAGCCAGCTCCTCCTCAGACAGCAACACCTACACAAACACATACAAAGCAAAAACTATAGGAATGAAAGAAACTAAAGCCTTCTTATTTGTCCGTTTTATCTGTTTATGACTTAATATGATAGTATGACATCGTTCATATGTTTATGATCTGGTTCACATGTTTACAACTCAGCATGATCTGTTTCACATGTGTATGACTTAATATCGTACTATGACATGTTTCACTTCATTACGACTTAATATGACTCAATATGATCTGTTTTACTTGTTTATGACTTATGATACTCTGACTTAGTTCACATGTTTATGACTCAACATGATCTCTTTCACTTATGACTTAACATGATACTACGACATGTTTGACGTTTGTGACTCAATATGAGATGTTTCACATGCTAATAATTCACTATGATCTGTTTCACATGTTTATGACTTAATATTATACTTTGACATGTTTCACGTTTTTGCCTCTATATGAATTTTTCACATGTTAATGACTTAATATGATACTATTACATGTTTCACATGTTTATGACTCAATATGAGATGTTTCACATGGTAATGGCTCATTATGATCTGTATCACATGTTAATGACTTAATACGATACTATTACATGTTTATGACTCTATGATCTTTCACTTGTTAACGACTCAATATGATCGATTTCACATGTTTATGACTTAATATGAATCAATATGAGATGTTTCACATGTTAATGACTTCTTATTTGAAAAATAAATATTAATATGGACAGTAAGCAGAAAAAAAAAAACAAGTGGATCAAATCAAAGTTCTTAGCAGTACCTCTCTGTGTGATCCCGAGGTAACTGAACGTGGCCTTTCCTGCTCGGACTTCTCCATCTCATCCAGGAAGCTCATGATGCTCTGCAGTTTGGCTTCGGACAGTAAAGCCCCAGCATCTGACAAGGCTGGGCTCTGACTCAGCTGTCCGTGCCTCTCCACGTTATCTGTGGTTAGGGTGATCGACTCTCCGTCCTGAAGTGGTGAGTTGGAGGTTAGAACAGAGTAGTGTTCTCAAAGCATGACCAGTCTGTATAGCAATTTTGTTTAAAAAAATTCTAATTCTAATTCTAATCTAATTCTTTCTTGAAGTCGATCATAAATGTTCAACCACATCCACTACAACAGCTGCATATATATGCTCAGCAAAAAAAGAAACATCCTCTCATATTCAACAGTTTTTATTTCCAGCAAATTTCTTAACATGTGTAAATATTTGTATTAACATAAAAACATTCAACAACTGAGACATAAACTGGACAAGTTTCACAGACATTTGATGAACAGAAATGGAATAATGAGTGCCTGAACAAAGAGGGGGTCAATATCAAAAGTAACAGTCAGAATCTGGTGGCCTCCAGCTGCTTTGACTACTACAGTGCATCTCAGCCTCATGGACTGCACCAGATTTGTCAGTTCTGGCTGTGAGATGTTACCCCACTCTTCTACCAAGGCAAGTTCTCGATCACATCAGGGTGGACACATGGTTACATGTAATTTCCACTGCAAGGACGATCAGCTGTCCTTCCTGTCTCCCTGGAGCACTGTCTTAGGCGTCTTACGTTACAGGCATTGCAGTTTATTGCTCTGGCCACATCTGCAGTCCTCATGCCTCCCTGCAGCAGGTCTATGGCATGTTCACACAGGTGAGCAGGAACCCTAGGCATCTTTCTTCTGGTTTTTCAGAGTCAGTAGAACAGTCTCTTTAGTGTCCCAAGTTATTGTAACTGACCTTAAATACCTACCGCCTGTAAACTGTTAGTGCCTTAAGGACTGTTCCACAGGTGCATGTGCAATAATTATAGTTCATTGAACAAGCTTGTAAAACATTATTTAAACCCTTTCCAATAAAGATCTGTAAAGCTTTTTTGGATTTTAAAGAATTATCTTTAAAATACAGTCTTCTGAAAAAGGGACGTTTCTTTTTTTGCTGAGTATACATTGACCTAAAGTGTTTTTCCTTATAAGATCAAAATCATCCACCATCAATAAAATAGCCTACTATCACTTAATGACTGTACAGAAAAAAATTGCTTTGTTTGAGATTTACATGTTTGAACAATAAAGCTATTGTATGATTTGTGCTGACAGAGTGCATTTTTTTACTATGGGGTACTTTGTTTAACTTGCCATTTTCTTCCAATGAAATATGATTTCTCTGTCTGTAACAACCAATCATGTGAAACTACACTCTATATGTAAAGGGTATATTGCAATAAAGAAATCATTTGATGATGAAAAGGGTCTCTGTCTCTCTTTTAGGATGAATTTCCACCACTACTGCTTACGGTACATTTAAGAGTGGGTTGTGTTCTGTGGTTGTAAAGTTCAGGAACAATAAGCCTCTAATGCAGGGTTATACAAGTCAAATTTGCAAAGGTACAGTTAAAAGAAATGAAAATCTGTGAACAAAATCTGTAGCTAGTCTCTGGTCTGCTACAGAAGCCAGACTGGTTAATGTTTAGAAACCTGGAGTTGTTGAACTATGGCCAGTTCCTTTCATACATTGGAAGCTCTGCTACAGTATTTTTTTATTTTTTTTAGCTTGATCTAAAATACTTTGCGAGGTCTGGAACGAGACCACGATCTGCCAGTTGGCAACCTCTGCTCTAATAGCTTCATTAAATATGATGGTGTATATTTCCCTAATATTGAAATATTTGCATTATGTACATAAATGATCTGGGTCACAATCACATTTATGGTGGTCCATTTTTTTGTACACTAAGGGGCCCTTGATGACAAAAAAAAAAAATGTTTGCACTCAAAACTGTATCACTGAAGTGTATTTAGACCAAGGGTTCTCAATTTTCCCCCAAGACAGGAAGTCTATAATACAGTCAAACTAAGATACCAGCCACAAAGCCAAAAAAACTGTCTGTGGACTAGAACAGACGCACCTCATCAATCCAGGCGTATTTCTCCTTCCTGTAGCTCTTAGCCTCCGAGAGTCTCTCTGGTCCCTCCTCTAGGAGTTTGAGGGAATCCAGCAGGTCATTAAGTGTCGTTTTAGAATGAGCTCTGCTCGATGGTGCCCCCTGTCTCTGGTCCTCTACACTCACAGACCGCTGCAGAATCTCCTGAGCAATATTTAATATTTAAATCTTTTTGGAGAGAATTTACACTACCGATCAAAAGTTTGGAGGCACTCGACTGAAATGTTTCTCATGATCTTTAAAATCTTTTGATCTGAAGGTGTTATGATTAAATGATTGAAATCGGTGTTGTAGACAAAAATATAACTGTGCCAACATATTAATCTCCTTCATTAGATAACTAATATTTTATTTACAAAAAATATATATACATTTTTTAAACGGATGACTTGGAACGAAATATTCCGAAAAGCAGCTGATAAGTGTCCAGCGTAGGTGGGAACTCCTTTCATACTGTTCAAGAAGCAGCTCAGGGGAATTGCTCAAGAAATCGTTTGAGAAAATGCCAAGAATACATTTCTGGGAATTCTAGGCAAAAAGGGTGTCTACTTTGAAGATGATAAGCTACTAAATTTTTTTTTATTAATTTTGAATTTTTTTTTATCACAACATAATTCCCATAGTTCCATTTGTGTTACTCGAGAGTTTTGAGGACTATTATTCTAAAATGTGGAAAAAAATTAATATAAAGAATGAGTTTTTCTAAACTTTTGACCAGTAGCGTACATCTAGAATCACTCTCCTCTGCTCACTATTCCTCCATTAAAGCCTGATGTTTTATGCAAACTGTCTTGTCCCTTGTAAAAGCTTGAATAGTTACCTGAGAACACTGAGAGTCTCTTCGTGTCGACACCGCAGGCGATGCTGCCCTCAGATTGGCAACATCTAGTTCACTCTCCAAATTCACATTGGAATCTGGGCACAGAAATCCAACATGCTAAACAGAGAACCTCCAGCCAGACAGCGACATCAGCAGTATAGTATTTTTCTCCTATAAGATCAAAACCTCTGAAAGGGGAACCCTCTGAGCTCCAGATACCTGTGTTCTTGGCCTTGGCAGCTGTAGGAGAGCTAGGCAAACTCTGAGTGAGTTTCTTACGTCCCACTTTCCCAGCCTGCTGCAGGGCATGCACTTCCTGTTCCGCTATTCGCTGTACCTCCTCAGCTCGCTGTGCCCTCTTCTGTTGCAGCTCCTGTCACACACACAGTACAGCATTGTTATTACACTTACGAAACTATTACTGCACACATTTCAAGGCTAAACGAACAAGTTAACCCTTTTGCTATATCTGTGAGAATACAGTATCTGGTATGTGGTAAAGAAATCCAGGCTGCTGTTGTAATATGGTCTACAAGTTTTAGCCTGGGTCTAAGCAATTTATTCTAAAACATCACCAAAACAGCCCTCAAGAAGGTAAGCAAAAGACATACCTGGATAGCAGTGAGCCGGGCCAGACGGGCTTTCTCCTCTCTGATGCGTTTTCTGTCCTCCTCTTTCTTTTTCTGTGGTTTCACAGCCTTTTCATCCCCCTGTTGTTGCTCCCTTTCCTGTTTGAGCATATGTCTCACTTATGATATTTATTTTAAAATAACGTGCATGGCTAAAGACTAAATGACCCCACACAAGGCAACATTAATCCATCCATCCATCCAGCCATCCGCTTATCTTACCTGTACACAGGGTCACGGGGAGCAAACCTATCGCAGGGCACAATTACACATACATTCACACACCCTATGGACGATTTAGAGATGCCAATCAACCTACAACGCAGGTCTTTGAACATGTCTCAGTACCCTGAGAAAACTCAGGAAGCACAGGGAAAACATGCAATCTCCATGCACAAAGGGCAAAGGAGAGATTTGAACCCCTGACCCTGGAGGTGCGAGGCAAACATGCTAACCATTAAGCCCCCGACATGAGTCATAAAATAAATAAATAGATAAATAAAAACCATTTTAAAAAAAGCTAATGATTCAAAATGCATAATTGTTTCTACCAAACTAAAGAGGAAAACTCCTAATGTCTCATCAGACTTTCTGACTCCAGAAATCCTTCATCCTATTCTTGATTTCAGAGAGCATGTAAAAGTACTTTGATCATTCCTATGGTCTTGGTGCCAGTTACTGTGGCTCACCAGCATTCAAACATGAGGATCAAATGGATCAGAACACTACAGAGTTCAAGGAAATACAACTCAATACCTTTCTTTTGGAAATGAGCAGTTGCTTGAGGGCAGTTTCATTTGTTTTCCTCCTGCTGACATGGCACCGGTACCAGCGCTGGATAATGACTGCTGCGTGACTGACCTGCTGGATAAACCTGTTAAAAAAGTTACGAGTTTATTAATAACTCGAGCAGATCATGGCAGCTTGAAACAGCAATATTTTAACAGATATGATCCGACATTGGAATCTCAGAAGAATCAGGCATTTAATGATGTACTGATAAGTAGACACTACAGAACGACAGTGAGGAAGCTCAGGCCTCACCTCTCAGCCTCCTCCTCCGTGACCTCTTGTCTGCGGGGGCTGCGAGGGCTTCGGGAGCTGGAAACGTTGTTATTGGAACCTGATGAAGCGGAGAAGTTTTTCTGAGACTTCGTGAGAGAGCTGCCCTCTAAAGTCCCCTCGTCGTTCACTGTGGCTTTGATGATGTTACTGATCAGACAAAGAATCAACAAAAATAACCAGTTATTTCCTTAGAGCTACAGCACCACCTGCTGGACAAAACCACAATTCACTTTGTTTAAGTATGAGCCTTTATAGGACTTATCCATACTTGAAGCAGGGTTTCTGATTGGAGCTTTTGGGCGTGAGAGGCTTGTCTGAATGGTTGTTGTGCAGCATGGTTGTCACAGAGTTACCCACAGCTGCTTTACTGCTCCTGCACATCAAATATTAAACACATAATTAACCTGAACAATTAAATTTTATTTTACTAGTACAGCGCTTTTAACAATGGACATTGTATCAAAGCAGCTTTACAGAAATACATAAACACAGGATTCATATTTTAAATGTGTGAATTTATCCCTAATGTGCAAGTTGGTGGTGATGGTGGCAACGAAAAACTCCCCAAGATGATATGAGGAAAAAAATCTTGAGAGGAACCAGACTCGGAAGGGAACCCATCCTCATCTGGGTAACAACAGAGTGTAAAAGTAAAGGAAAGTTCATTATGGTTTCTATATGAAGTTGGTTTTGTTGAATTAATCCACTGTTCACTAAAGGAGACTTGAGAGCAAAACTGTATGTGGAAATTGCAGGCCTAAGGCCATAGCAGCAACTGTAGTCCCAGTAACCACAGCAAGACTGTCCATGTGAAATTGAAGTCCAAAACCATTTCCATGAACACAATGTGAGGATAAAGAAACTGTCCTCATAAACAAGAAGATTTTAACATCAGTTGCCTTAAAGATAAAGTCAGAGAAGTTAAAAAATAATTCTGAAAATAATCTTCTAATTACTTATTCTGAAATCTGACTGGTGAGATTGATTAATTTTCTGTTACAGCAGCTTTGACAACACTCCCATTTTGTCTGTTATCTTATATCATTTCTACAATAAACAGCTTATTTACAGGGATTTGTATAGAGGATGATCAACATAATAAACGTGAAAAACAAGACAAAAAAAAAAAATACACTGTTATTTATTATAGAAAAACAATCATGGAGTTTTTCCATGAGGAGATATTTATGTAGCATTTATGGAAGGCGTCTACAGGGTCATTGCTTTGTAAGAGTCATTAGGTTTTTGTCCACGGGACAGTGTTTTGCCAAAACACTGTCTTCTTTTTAGTTTCTCCGTAACATGACCAGCCGAGGGGTTTGAGAGTGGGAGCGAGAGGCTGGGGATGGAACGACTGTTTGTGTCTGCTATAACTGGAACTAACTTGTTTTGTGGACATTTCATCATTACATTTAACTATAAACTGATCAAAAGTAGCCATGAAGTGTCATTCTTTAATTAGTAAGTAAGTAGATTTTATTTATATAGCACATTTCACGCAGCAAAGCTGACCAAAGTGCTGAACAGAGTAAGGAAAGTAAAAATAGAAAACAGAATAAAACCAAATAAAAACAGACAATAGTAAAAATTTGATTAAAATGCCTGGGAGAAGAGATGTTTTAAGCCTCATTTTTAAAAGTGGTAATAGAAGGGGCAAGGTGGATGTCCAGTGGCAATTGATTCCATAGACGAGGGGCAGCAACTGAAAAAGCACTATCCCCCTTTGTTTTTAACCGGGAATGAGGGATTTTAATTATTAATTAATTCATTTTTAATTAATTAAAAAACACAAATGTTGGCAAGTTGCTGTGGTATCAGAGAGATAAAACACATCAGGGTGTGTTGTTTTAGGAAAGTAGTACTATAACTATAGGGTGGTAAGAGTAATTCTGCTTTCAGGCTGCATCACATCACCCTGTAGTTGATCATTTTTTCTAGAACAGCATGTCCCAAGTGATTGATTCCTTACTTAACACACCCATAGTCTGTTCGATCATCTTGGCAATAGGAAAACCCAGAGTCTGGGACAAACTAATTCGGGAAACGTAGAAAGTTAGCAGATGGCTTCAGGGCCCTGATGGGAAACGAATGATGCCAACCCACCGGTTGTTGGCAGTGAAGTTTGCCGCCAGGGAGACACCAGAATCTCTTTTCTTCAGGCCAGTGGGGGAATCCATACTGCAGGTGCTGCGGGAGCTGGAGGGCAACGGGAACGCTCGTGGCTGGTCGTCCTTAAAACACACACAGACACACAAAACTACTTTCAATTTGTTCACAAAAGACAGACAGTACAACCACAGATTTATGGTCTCATCTCAGGTTACCTTGTAGAATTGCTCTGCAAGTTTCTTAACAGTCAGTCATTCACACAGCGCTGCCAAAGAAATAGGGCAACTTGCTATCGCCACTAAGGTGGGTTGTTTGCATTTTATAGTGTGTTGAGTTCAATTTTATGTACTCTAGATAATGACTTTACTTACACTATCGATCAAAAGTTTGGAGACACTCGACTGAAATGTTTCTCATGACCTTAAAAACCTTTTGATCTGAAGGTGTAGGATTAAATGTTTGAAATCGGTGTTGTACACAAAAATATACTAATCATGCCAACATATTAATTTCTTTCATTAGAAAACCAATTTCATTTACAAATTAGTAAAAAAAAAATTATTGGATGAGATATTCCGAAAAGCAGCCAATAGGTGTCCAGCGTAGGTGGGAACTCGTTTAGTACTGTTTAAAAAGCATCTCAGGGGGATTCCTCATGAAACTGGTTCTTGACAGAAAATGTCAAGAATACATTTCTGGAAATTCTAGGCAAAAAGGGTGTTTACTTTGAAGATGCGAAAATACTACATTTTGATTTATTTTGAATTTTTTTTTTTATCACAACATAATTCCAACAGTTCCATTTGTGTTACTCCAGAGTTTTGATTATTATTATTATTATTATTATTATTATTATTATTATTATTATTATTATTAAATGTAGAATTTTTTAAATAAAAATAAAGAAACAGTGTGTCTAAACTTTTGATCGGTAGTGTATATTTCACAGCACATTTGTCAAAGATAACCCTAACTACATTTGTGTTACTGAATACATTACACAGTTATGAAATTATTACAGATTAATTTCTAGTCTCTGGTACTATCCCAGTGGCTCACTGATCATTATTACCCATTACCCCAGGCATGATTAGAATGGCAGTATATTTTCATATGCGTTTACAGGAACTATAAAGATGAAGTATTCCAGAATGAAAGTTTATAAATATTTCCTAAAGCACTGAAACTACAACAGCAGGACGGTCAGTGGTAAACGATGACGTGGGTAGAGTAGTACCAGAATGTTCCATGTTGTGTGGTCTGGGGAGGCCTTAGTGAGGCTGGCTAGTTTCCGGCGGCCATCAGTGCTGCTGTCAAACAGAGCCATGAAATCCTCTGTATTGCCCTCACTGAGAGAGAGAGAGAAAGAGAGAGAGAGAGAGAGAGAGAGAGAGCGCGAAAGAAAGAGGTGAGAATTTCATGAAGGTCAGTAAAAACAAATCACTGAATCATGATTCATATTGAATCAACTAAAAGTGAATCATTGAGCACATTCTGAAGAGTTCTGGTACAAATCACTTTCAGAAAAAAAAAAAAAAAGTAATCAACCTTTATTAAGATACTGTTCCATCTCATACAGTTCCAGGGACATTAAGCCCATTAGACATTTTGGGTTCCCTACCCTTTCCTCAAAATTTGCATAAAATCTGAAACTCCACTAATGTCTACTTCGTCAAAAAAAGATATGATATGATATGATATGATATGATATGATATGATATGATATGATATATGATATATGATATGATATATGATATGATATATGATATGATATATGATATGATATGATATATAACAATTTCCAGGTTTTTGGTTTAAGCACCACAATGCAACATACACAAACATCATGGAGACATTAACATCACTAGTATGCCTTAACACATTGAGAAGAAAAACAGGTGTGACGAGGGATATACCCACAGGAACCATGTTTCAACAAAAACAGCAAGCCATCCTGAGCATGGCTAACCATATCAGATGAACGTGTTTCAAAGAATAAAAAAAAAAAAAAAAAAAGCCTTTTTTGTGGTGACAGCTTTGTGAGGACAGCTGCATTAGGCCTTTGCTTAGGAATGCAATGTGAGGGCAGCCATTAAGAAAGACAGATGCCTTTGCCAAACCCAGAGAACGCACACTAACATATGTCTCCTCTATCCAGACATTTAAATGCCTTGGACTATCCAGAACACGAAATGTGGGCAGATGCTGCTCATCTTGACGCCGAACCATGGCCTAACATGTAGAATGCCAGCTGGCCAAATGAAAAGTAGTCAAACACTGATTTTAAAAACTGCATTCCATCATGACTCTGGGAGGGGAGGTCAGGGAATGACAGCTATTGATGAGCAGAATGAGGAGGGAACAGCGTAAGGTTATTCTTTATTCTACTTCTCTATAGGATAAGTAGGCAAGAGTGAGGGGAGGGTGACGGCAGCTGCCGGACAATAAGCTCCCGGTGTGTGCACACTTCTCCTTTCACTGCAGCCTCATTCGACAGAAACCCGAGAGGCTTCCCTCTTACCCCCCTCCCAGTTTAGGACAAAGCTGCCCCCGCTGCCCTTCTCCATATTGCTGCAGCAGCCGCCAGCACACAATAGTCATTGTCTGCAGAAGAGAAAAGGAAAAAAAACGACAAGTCTTCCAAACCCCAGCTGCTGGTCCTACATGCAATGCAAAGCGTAAAAGTTTAGGAACGATCGCCCAAGCATGACAATGCCTGGAGCATACACACTACATATAGGCAACAAGCTGGGGCACCTCTCTGATCACTCTCATAAATGAAAGCAATGTGCAGAATGTTGAAAGTAACCTATACACTGCCTAGGAATGTTCAGCACAACTGCTGTAACTGAAACCTGCAGTTCTGGGCTATTAGAAAATTGAAATAGAATAGGTGTCCAATAGAAAATTGGACACCAATGGAATGAAAAGTCTGCACGGTGGTCATTCTCTGTGGCAAATCTGCTCCACCTTAAAACCAACACACTAGCAGACGGAATGCTATACTTTTTACAGTCCACTATGCTTCTGCACCAATAGGATGTTATAGTTTCTTAGGAATTCAGTAACACTTCCCCAGTTCGGCAGCTGAGCTTCTAGGTGTACTAGAACACATTTACACTGAAAGGGAATGGGGGTGATGTTTTGTACCTGGGTCTAGCGTTGGCCTGCAGGTTCACCTGCGTGGTGCTGTTTGATCGCCGCAGATTCTTAATGGCACGGGAACTCCCAATCCCACCATCAACCTGCCAACAACAGGAAGGAACAACCCATCAATTAAAGAGTCATTACAGTGACATAATGTGTTTTAATTGCTGCCGGCATTCAAACATATGTATTAGGATATTTTGTCTGGCTGAATTCCAAACGCTTATGTTACATTACACATACACACATTTTTGCTTTCAACAACACGGGAAAAGTACATCATTATTTACTGTGCAAAGGTGTTAGGCTCGCTAATTGTTTTTTTTAGTACAATCTTTGTTATAGATTTTTTTATTTTATGACTCGTACATGATCGAGTTAGTACAACAAAAAAAAAAAAAAAAAAAAACTTTTAGATTCCCAAACATTAGTTTTCCAGCACAAAATTAAATGTTAGAGAAATGTTTGTATGTCAGTAAAGAAAGCAACATATTACGTGGTAAGAGACATTTTTCAGACAAAAAAAAAAACACAAAAATGAAGGTTGCTGGATTTTGCTGCAAAAATAAGGAGCAAGTGCGACAGTCAAAGTCTCCAGAAGAACCGTGTCTGGTTCCGCAAGACGCTCAATAAAACTTACAGCTCATTTCCTTATAAAACTGCACTAATTGTACCCGATACTACTGATGAATTTTTTTAAAAGCAAATAGTCATCATACCAAATATCGACTTTGTTTCATTAATTACTGTTTACTGCTCTTTATAGAATTTTTTAAATACAGAAACATTTAATTTCATTATATTTGAAGGCATCTTTGCTCTACAGCATTTCTTTGCATGTGCCTAAGACTACTGCACAGTACTGGACATTCAGTTCTTATTAATACTTTATATCACAGAGCAGTTGAATAATTTTCTATAATAGCAGCTCTGACAGTACTGCTGGCTGCAAGAGAAATCACAGCTTTTTTCACAGGTGTTCCACAACATTCAATATAATTTTTTTTTTTAAATGATAAAAAATTATAATGTGTCGGTCTTTAATGGAGTTTGCAAATTGCTGTGGTATAAGAGGAATAAAATATTTCAGGATATGCTGTTACTATAACAGGAAGCTAATCAACTTCAAGGCAGTTGTCGTTGATTATTTTCCTACAACAGCATGCTCAGTGATGTTTTATTCCTTACTTAAAATAAGCAAGAAACCCTTTGGCTATCTACATGTAATATTATATAGATTTCACTTTAACAGCAGCACTTCATTCTATATTCAGGGTAAGTAGAAGACTGCATATAATAGCAGCTTATGTGCCTCTGTTTTATATTTAAATCAAAGCTTATTAGTGTGATATATCTTGCATGTGTACTGTACACGCACCCAGTATCAGACAGCAGTATATGTGGAATTGTAATAGATCACAGGTATGAACAATTTGATGGAAAGTGAAATGTCTAAGAAGATGCAGACTCACCGGTGTGTTGCGTTTGCCACGTCCGTCACTGGCCACAGACACAGATATAGAGCGGGAGAAGTGTTTTCCCGATGATGCACTGCTGGGCCTGCGGCTCATGGAAAGCTGCAGTCCGCTCAAGCTCAGATCCATCGCATCAGTGGCCATTCCAGACTGGATGGACGTGGGGCTGCGAGTAGTGTGCATCCTCTCTCAGCCTGAGATAAATGGGAAAGAGGTCAGTGGACTCGGATTCAGAGCCGGATATAATGAAGAATATAATAGAATAAGAAATTCAGTGGTATTTATCTGAAATGGGAGAGGATTCAACTATGAAGCATTTAAGGGGATTCAAGGAGGAGTTTTTAGGGTTAAAACTGTGAGAAGTTGATTGCAAAGGAAAAGGCAATATAGCTATTTCAAATCCTAAAACAAAGCCACTTGGGAAATTGTGCAGTTTTTCAAAGGCTGCTGCAGGACTATTATTTATTTATTTTTTTTTTTTAAAGGCTAGGCAGCAAATCGAATTATTTGCTAATAAGGTGAGAGCATCACAAAAAGCCGTTAAGAGCTTTTAATGTAGTTTTCTACATTTCATTGCAGAGGGTGTGTAGGAAAACCAAGGAGATTATACTACATAGGATGGTAACCTTTTAACAGGTCTTACGGTTCCCATTTATACAAGACTACATTACGTCAGAGATTATCACAGCTCCCAGTTCCCCTGCTGAAAAAACACCAGAAATATAGTTTCGCTTTCTAATGATTATTGGCCTAGTGGTTTCAAGCATTTTTCCATCAGGATCAAATGGATGTCATGCTTTCCAAAACTCTATTCTATCTTGATTCAGTTACAGCTCCAGGATGATTCTGGTGTATACCTTGGTGTGCATCTTCAACGCTTGATGGAATAATTTCCAAGTCGTTGTAGATACGTGTAATGCTACATCTCGTGGTTTTCTTGTTCAAGTGAAGCATCACTACTCACTCATGCATCACAGTTTTTTTTTGTCAGTTAAATCAGAGTGAATTCCACATCCACCTTCAGATACCATCAGATTTTTTATCAAGTTTCATAAACCATCCAAAACATCTAGTATCTAAACTCTTTACACTGGTATTAACCTATATAGAGAACAAAATACTAATGACTCCAAACCATTACACACACACACAAAAAAAAAACCAAAAAAACCAAAGAACGAACAGAAACCTGAAATCTTTCCCACTGTTTATTTTTAAGGCAGTGTAGTCCGCACACAACCGGAATCATTTAATCATTTAGGCAGCGTAGTCCGCACACAACCGGAATCATTTAATCATTTAGGCAGCGTAGTCCGCACACAACCGGAATCATTTAATCATTTAGGCAGCGTAGTCCGCACACAACCGGAATCATTTAATCATTTAGGCAGCGTAGTCCGCACACAACCGGAATCATTTAATCATTTAGGCAGCGTAGTCCGCACACAACCGGAATCATTTAATCATTTAGGCAGCGCAGGCCGCACACAACCGGAATCATTTAGGCAGCGCAGGCCGCACACAACCGGAATCATTTAGGCAGCGCAGGCCGCACACAACCGGAATCATTTAGGCAGTGTAGACTACAACCGGAATCATTTAGGCAGTGTAGACTACAACCGGAATCATTTAGGCAGTGTAGACTACAACCGGAATCATTTAGGCAGTGTAGACTACAACCGGAATCATTTAGGCAGTGTAGGGTACAACCGGAATCATTTAGGCAGTGTAGACTACAACCGGAATCATTTAGGCAGTGTAGACTACAACCGGAATCATTTAGGCAGTGTAGACTACAACCGGAATCATTTAGGCAGTGTAGACTACAACCGGAATCATTTAGGCAGTGTAGGGTACAACCGGAATCATTTAGGCAGTGTAGACTACAACCGGAATCATTTAGGCAGTGTAGACTACAACCGGAATCATTTAGGCAGTGTAGGGTACAACCGGAATCATTTAGGCAGTGTAGACTACAACCGGAATAATTTTCCCAACTTCCTAAAAGTTAATGTTAACCATAAATACTTACCAGAATGCAATTTAAAGTCAGCTCAGATGATACATGAAGAATTATCTGGAGTACTCGTGTTTATGGGCATGTTTTTATAGCTTGCTGGGGACCAAATGTCCCCACAAGTATAGGAATATCTAAAAGTTTTGAACTTGTACGTACATCTGGCTGGTCCTCTCGAGGATCCCCCCTCCCCAAATCTCCAGCTTTTTTATGTTTGAAAAAGAATCAAAAGGATTGTGTTTTATTACTGAGGTTAATGTTAAGGTTAGGTGTAGGCATGGCGGTAATTAGTTGCATTAATGTCCTAATGAAGGACCTCACAAGGATAGGAAGACAAACGCGCGCGCGGAGTAGGACGCTACAGCAGCTGTGTAACCAAGACAACGCCAAGCGTCGCTACAGGTGATGTGACCGTTATTGCCAGCTATTATGCTAAACCGAGAACAAAATATTAGCACCAACTCCTACATATTTTGATAGAATTTCGATATAGAGACAGTAGAAGGTTATTTCACGCTTTCTAGTGAACAGTGAGCCGCCTGGGATTTAACCATTAGTCATGATTGTGGTCGAGACTTCTTTCCTATGCACTGAAAACAATAACTAGCCTACATACTAATTCAAATAAACCTAAACTGGCTGGTGAATGTACAGACATTGGCTCCTTAGCTTTTGTTTTTTTAATCTTGACTCGTTAGCAGAAAAAACAACAATAAAAGCAGCGAGCTAAAATCATTACTCAGCACTCACCTAAGCAACATCCGCTGTGTCCACTGTAAAATAACACTGTAGCCGTGTAAACCCGCTTCTGGGGACCCGATTAACAGATTCCTGTCTGCGATATCACACTTCCACTACAGGAAAACTGTTTTCGTATCCAACAATAAATACAGCGCAACCCCATCTCTTAGCAACGAACCTATCAAATCGCTTAAATGACCTTGGCCGCCCAAACACAGCCAATCGCAGACCGGAGAGGGTGGAGCTTCGGGGGGGAAACTCCACCCATGAGGTTCTCTTATTGGTGGTTGCTCGGAGACTCTGGCTCTTTCTTGGTGATCTGATTGGTGGCTTTGATTGGAGAGGAGGAAAAAATGTTTGGTTGAAGCTCAGAGGTATTTTAGAGAACGTTGCAGAAAACGATGATAATAAAAATAACAACAACAACAACAACAACAACAATAATAAGTTATTGTTGTTGTTTCTTGTAATAAATATTTGTATGCATCTATGTTTATTTTATTACTGTTGTTTTTACAACAACCTTGCCAAAATATGGCCTGCCACTGGACACCAAAATATGAATTTGACACCATCACACATTAAGGTAGCAAATATTTATTTTTCAAATAAACTTACATACAGCTTTAAAGGGGGAAAATAGTATTTAGGGGGAAAAAGAACCTGAACCTTATTTCTGCTATAATTGGGATGGAAGGAAGGAAAGAAGGAAAGAAAGATTTAGATTTTATTAACAAGGTTCTCATTATTTGCCAGTTCCCAGTAGGCTTCGACATGAACTGATGAAAAAGAATAACTATAGGAACATCCAATTTAACAGGTGCTTGGCTGAGACAAAATATAAAAAATTAAACACAAGCGCCTCAAAACGTTGTCTGTGTCACTGTGGTGGTGGTGGGGGGGCTTAATAATCACTTTTGATATCATTAATACGTGTACACCAATGTATTCAAATGCATCGTCATAAAACGATCAACGGTACTTAGTAATTCAAGAACTGCTCGGGAATGAATTCAGATTCGCAACCTGAGACAATTTACATGACAAAATCAGTGGGTATAGAAAGAGGGAACATAAAAACTTTAGCACTTGTCGCTTACAGTAGAGCTATGCATCACAATGAAATAGCTTTGAGGAACACAGTCATCTCCTGAAGTCTACAGCAAGCCTCCAGACCTCTGCACCCATGCTCAGACAGATCTCCTCTGAAAGATTGTCTAGTCCAGGCAAAACAGGGGCTCCTTTTTGATCCAAATGTGTTTCCAGAGTGCTTCTGATGCTGAAAAAAAGGACAGAATTGGGGGAGGAGCAACAGTTAGCATTAAAGTCCATTGTTCATGGCACACGCATTCCGTTGTCCTGTCTGACCAGCTGCCTACTCGGGAGGTGGATCAAGGAGGCTTGGACTGACAGATGGAAGCCTGGAGGGGTCAAAGTGTGGCCCTGTGTAGTCAAAAGACCCCTGATCCCCAGGGGAACACAAGGTGGAAGAAGCCTTCTTTGCTGTGATTGAAAGCCCCTATGCAGCAACAAAAGCTTAAAAGCACTTCTTACTCTTTGTGGTGAAGTTCCAGACATTGTCAAGAAAAAAATAAAATTCAGTGGCACACTCCAACAATAAATGTGATTTGTAAATATTATTTGTTAACAAAGTGGTAATGCCACCTCTGTCTACTAGATCAAAGTGCCTTTAACATGTTTTTTCTTCTGTTCACACACATATAGTATATGTGTATTAAAAATTACGAAGTAATCCTTGTTCTAAGCCGATTTATTTAAATTAAACCCCGATTTGGATGAGAAAACAAATGTTATTTAACTATGTAAGTAAAACCCTCAGTGCTTCTGTCTGTTCACAAATGTGAATGCCATATAAACAGTGTGCATAACCATATGGGGCCAATAAATACTTCATGGTTCTTCCACCCAAATGGTGTTAGGGTTTTGTGCTAAGAGACAAGTAACCACAGACAAATAAGCTGAATGTCAGACAGACAAAAAATGAATACTCACTCCCAGTGAGAAGAGTATCTGGCGTCTGAGGTGATGTCTGTCTTTAAAAGCAGGATCTCATGAAGCTCCAGAGTGAAAAGTTCAACATCAGTGATGTCCAGGAACTCCTTCATCTCTTTCTGGCCATCAGCAGAAAGTGTCTCTCTGTACTCTTTAGAAAGTTTTGGGATAGGGTCCTGTGGAGTGAGACAATTCAAATAAAAATGTATCAAATAGAATACATATATAAAATGTTAGAGTATTACTTGAATAGATAATTCTATGTCTATGGATTTATATGTTGGAGAGATTTTCTCCTTAAGCCAAATAACATTCACTGGATGACACAACAACCAAAATAACACTATAGTCCTCATTCCAACAGACTTCATTCCAACAGGCCAAAATACAAGGTCAAATGGCGTAAATCTCCAGAGTGCGACACATGTTTTAAACAAAAGCCTGGCACACTCTGGCGAGCACTTTCTCTGGATTTACGACACACAGCTTGGGCCTCTTTTCCCCATTCAGGGTCAGCCCAGGTCAAAGGTTGGCAAGTGTAATTAGGGACAGACTTAAATGGATGAGCAGAAGGTAGCTTAATTCAAATACGTGTTTGCTTTGAATACCAATGCACACAATTACTCTAAATCACAAGCTGCAATGTATTATTATCATACTGATATTGAAATTGTGCCAGCTACTAATGTGATTAATAGATATAGGTACAAGGTTGTACCTTTAGGATATTCTATTCTAGTTGGTAAACAGCAAAAAGAGAAATCCTACTTTGGTGATGCTGAAACAATTCTCAGAGGCACTGAGAAATCCTTTAAAGCTTTTTTTCTAAAACTGGTGTTTATGCAGTGATATATTACTCATGTGCACTTATAGAGAGGAAGCTTTTTTAAAAAACAGACTTTCTAGAAGACTGCAGACCTTAAGCACCTTAATGTACCATGTAATACATCCTCAATAGCTTCAATCATGTTCCAGTCAATTCTCTACACTATCTCTTTGTGAATTAATTTCTTGAGGAATTGCATTTTATATTTTACAAATACATTTCACTGCTAGGGTGGCACAGTGGCTTAGCGGTTAGCACTTTTGCCTCGCACCTCCGGGATTGGGGGTTCCACTTCCTCCCTGTGCTTCAGGGTTTCCTTTGGGTACTCCAGTTTCCTCCCCAGTCCAAAGACATGTGTTGTAGGCCAATAGAATGGCATTCCCGAATTGTCCAATTGTCGAAGTGTGTGAATGGGTGTGTGAATGCGTGTGCATTTGTGCCCTACGATGGGTTGGCAGCCTTTCCAGGTGTCCCCTGCCTTGTTCCCAGAGTTCCCTGCTAGAGGCTCCAGGCTCCCCATGACTCATGTAGAATAAGCGGTATGGAAAATGGATGGATGGATTTCAGGGAAATGTTGGTTCAGTGGTTAAGATGTTGGACTACTGGACTACTACACCTCTAAGCTGCCACTGCTGGGCCCTTGAGCAAGGCTCAACTGCTCAGTTGTATAATTGAGATAAATGTAAGTCACTCTGGACAAGGGCACCTGCCAACTGCTATAAATGTAAATGAATTTCACTGCTAGCTATGCAACACACAATATTGTTTTATCAATGATATTGGTGTTAATAAAAATAATGCATGTTATAAACATGAGGTTCCTGAACTACATTGTTATTTCTGTAGAACACTGCAAAATGCATTCCACCCTTAATAATACAGTACATACTGCTCGTATACCTATTGCTATTCAAATTACAGTAATGCAGATAGATACGTAGCCAGAAGGAGAATCATGTGCATTGAATCTGGGAAACAGCTATGGCATGATGCTCCTATGCAGCAGTGGACATCCTTCAACCTGAGTTCATTTATCATGCAGTGTGGATGTGGACTGGTGTGGAGGCATTCACCTGTCCTCTCCTCAGCTTCAACTCACTCCTCCAGCAGGTCAGCAGCTGCCATGTGGCTGTACACTGATCCAGCCTGATATCTGCCAAAGCCTAAGAACACACAAACATATACACAAGAGAAATAAACATTGACCGCGACAGTTTATTTGTGCTCACTAAAAAATCATTCAAACAAGATTGAAAACTGGTCCAAATCAGCCCAATAGCCTTCATGTCCTGTGGCTTTACACACTCACCAGGCACTATTTTTTTTTAGGAAACCCTGTACACCTGCCATTCACACACTTATCCAATCAGCCAATCATGTGGCAGCAGAGCAATGTGTAAAATCTGCATATGCAGTTCAAGAGCTTCAGTTAATGTTCACATAATGTGATCTTAGTGACTTTGACCATGGCATGGCTGTTGCTCCCAGATGGACTGGTTTGAGTATTTCAGAGCCTGCTGATCTCCTGGGATTTTCATGTGTAACAGCCTCTAGAGTTTACTCAGAATGGTGCCAAAAACAAAAAACATCCAGTGAGCAGCAGTTTTGCAGGTGGAAATAATGAGAGAGGTCAGAGGAGAATGGCCAGCATGGTTTGAAAGCACAATATGTCAAACCTTTAGGTTGAGGAGCTAAAACAGTAGAAAACCACATCAGGTTTCATTTCTGTCAGCCAAGAACAGGAATCTGAGACCACAGTGGGCACAGACTCATCGAAACTGCACAACTGAACATTGGAAAAATGTCACCTCGTGACATTCTTCTACAATCCAGTTAATCTGGAGCAGATACAGAAAAAGATACAGATACACCCATGTGGCAGATATAAATACCCTTTAAATTCATGTTTTGAACAAAAAAAATAGAAATTTCAGACACTAAAATGTCTTGGCTGATTGACAACATTTAGAGTAAGGGGAAGATTTGTTTTTTTTTAAATATCGCTTTAATATGCTTATCAGGAACTGTGTCACAAATATAGAGTTTATCAAAATAAAGTGGAAATAATATGCCAATAATACTAATAATATGGTATAATGTGCATGCTAAAAAAACTGTACATAAAATGACTAGATACAAAAAAGTATCCTTTTTCCTATTTAAATGAATATTAATGAATTTACTGGGATTAAAGACTTCACTGCTACTTAAAGTCTAAATCATGGGGCATTTTTTCAGCATGATTATTGGTTATTATTCACCAGTAATAATGTCTAGTTATAGAAGGATTTTAAATCTCTAAACTGCCTAAGTATGCTAATACAAGGTGGACATTTAATATTATTCATATCATTTGAAATGTAATCATTTAATATCATTAATGACCTAATTCATGTATTGCATGGCAATTATGACTCAAGTGTGATTGAATGTATTATAAGAAGCGTAGTAGATTATGACAATCCAGACAGCTGTAATCCTGACCTTGGCTACACTGCTGGAGATGTGCTGCTCCATCTTGAGAGATTCATGAAGATAGGACAGTAGTGAGGATTTTGCACATCCTCCAGTTTTACCCAGGAAACGCAGGCCAATCTCCAGAGCATACACAGTGTCACACACATCAGTGAAGGAACGCAGCACTGTTCTTATCCAGCTGCATACTGAGGCCTTCAGCGGCTCCTGATTGTCCA
Source organism: Ictalurus furcatus (assembly GCF_023375685.1). Taxonomy (NCBI): domain Eukaryota; kingdom Metazoa; phylum Chordata; class Actinopteri; order Siluriformes; family Ictaluridae; genus Ictalurus; species Ictalurus furcatus. The sequence goes on along the minus strand of NC_071267.1, from coordinate 20,919,675 downwards.
AGAAAGGGTAAATAATTTTCAGTATATATCTACAAATTGTGCAGTTTCAGAAGGAATTTGGAATGATGTTATGACTAAATGCCAGTGAGCTGTACAGAAATTTGAACATTTCATTCATTGATCTTCAATATCTGAAGTTCCCTCAGATGGCCTTCAGCCAAGAGGTTAAACTAAAAACGTGTTGTAGTCGTAGTAAATGGTAAATTTTACCTGGGGTATCTTGCTTCTGACATCTTTCAAAACCTCTGAAAAATCTTGATGATGCCTCTTCAGATACTTTTCAGTGTCCTGCAAGTGTTAAACAAATAGTATTAACAAAAATGAACAGCAGAATCATTTTACTTCCAATATAGGCTACTCTTAAAATTTATTGAAATGTGTATAATATATTATATGTATATATAATATATAATATATTACAAGGGTTGGTTTTTATTCAACACTATATGGCAAAAACCTATGTCGCAGTTATCATATCATCTTTTAATAGGGTGGCACAATTAACAATATTTTAATTGTAATCCTGATTTTTGGCTTCCTCAAATAATTAGATATAATTGACTACAATACTGATGTGTTTAGCTAATTGGCCAACTTTAAATGTCAGTTTTTAGTGAATTAAACCTTGAGTTGCAATTTAAATGGATTAACTGCAGGCCTATGTGATCATCTATCCATCCATCCAACCATTTTCCATACCTCTTAACCTACACAGGGTCATAGAGAGCCTGGAACCTATCCCAGGTCACTTGGGGTACGAGGTGGGCGGGGGACACCCTGGATGAGGTGCCGACCCATCACACACTACAATGGCACACACACACTCACACACCCATTCACACACTACAGACAATTTGGAAATGCCAATCAGCCTACACTGCGTGTCTTTGGACTGGGGGAGGAAACCAGAGTACCTGGACGAAACCCCTGAAGCACGGGTAGAACTTGCAAACTCAGCAAACTCAGCACACACAGCGTGGAGGTAGGAATCAAACCCCAAACCCCAGAGGTGCTAGACAAACGTGCTAACCTCTAATCAGTTAATACGGTTAAAATAATTAATTTTAACTGAATGATTTACACATCTAAAAAAATCTATGAAAATGATGCACAATGTGAAAGAAATGCTGCTTTATTTTGATTTCAATCAATGTAGTAATATAAAATCATTTTGTTCCTAAACTGTCTGACTATTTTGCTTTCAATATCTTCCTCTGTAATTTAATGTTAATAAAGCATTAAAAGCATGACTAGTAAGTAGATTAGTTTACTAACTGTTTGGATGCGTGGCTTGCCAGCGAAAAAGTGTCTGTGAAGTTGTTTCTCAATAGCCTGCAGGTCGTAGTCACTGGCAGTTTGTTGACCCTTCACTAGTGTGTAATGGCAGTGAGCTAAGACCAGGGGCAGCAACTCCTTTTCTGGGTGGCACAGTGCCAACTGGCTCTCAGACAGCACCCCTACAGGAACACTGTAGTCACTGCAGGACACAAGAGGACATGAGTAAGCGACTTAAAGCGGAAACAGAGTAAAATTTAAGTCGCACAAAAAAAATCTTTCATTTTCTCCCAACCAGCACACACAGACACACCTGTCTTCCTGGCGACTGAGTTTCTGAGCTTCTCGCACCAGGCTGTTGTGAGTTTCTGACAGCAGCTCGACGAGAGCGTGCAGACACGAGCCTGGTCCACGACGGCTCAGGCAGAGGTACTTAACAGGACTGTCCATGCTTATGTCCTTCATACATAGTTCTGGATCCACACCTATAGCAGCTAACACACACCAAACATACATACACTGACACTCTCGCTCACCTTTACTACGTCAATATCAACAAAGCAATTCCATATTTTCATTCATTCCAGACATGGAGCAAAACACATCCATTGCAGTGCACCATGCACACACAGACTGCACCATTGAGCTGCCCACTCATTGTTTTTAAGTAGTTAGCACTCACCATTATTAGCTAGCTCCATTCTGAGATGGTTCCACACCATGAAGAAGGTCTGTAGCCTTTTTTTGAGTGTATTCCTATGGAGGCCTATTAACACACAATTATAATAGAACACATTTTAATTTTATGTGGTATTTTACAGAACAGGTCTAGTATTGTTACTCTATCTTGAATATGGCTACCTGCAGGAATGTTGTGAAGCAGTGTAGTAATGGGTGAAGAGTGTGTCTCAGCATCTATCGGCACTATTTGTATCAGATCCGACAACAGGGCTGCAAGGTCAGGCAGACAAGCCAGGTGTCTTATATACTGCACCTGTCACACACACACACACACACAGACAGAGGTGCACATGACATATCAGTCATGCAGAGATGAATTACATGAGACATTTCAATGTATCACCATTTTATCTCTGGATTAGCTCAATTAAAACAGCATTAACCCTTAACCCAGAATGTTGAATTTGTAATTGTAAATAAATGGAATTCCATAAGGACTAATTCCCTCCTAAAAGTTGGACAAATCCTTCACAATTTCATCTTAAGAATTCAGATACTACATACTTTTTCCAGAAACAACGAGAGGAGGGGAACTCGTTTCTGTGCCTGCTTTTGGGCAATAAGCTGAGAAAGATGTTCCACTGTCAGGGTGTCTGGGGGCGTCCAGAAAGAAGCATGATGGCTGGGACATTCAGAGGCGAGAGAAAGGAGGGAACGAGGGTCTCCCTTTAACGTCTTCATCAGAGCGCTGTTGGACAGCTTATTGTCAGCTGCAACCTGCTCCTGAGCATCACTTAAGTGTCTGTTCAAATCCTGAAAACAAAAAGAAAACACAGAGTGATGCCTTAGTTATGCAGAGCAGGAGACAGATCATAGGTTTTTATAAAGGTTAGACCGCTTCTTGCTGCTCTTGTAATTATTTTACAGTTCAGTATACTGTATAACATTGATGGCAAAGAGTTATTTATATGCAATGCGAAATTACCAAAAATATCTATAGAAAAATCCAGCTAGAACTGAAATAGGTGATTTCTGTGAACAGACCTTTAGAATAGGACTGATGACTGTTTCACAAACATGCTTCTCCCACTGCTCTCGAGCATGTCGAGACGACCATTCTCTTTCCCTCTGCTGGACATGAACTGGTAAAGAATAAAATCTGGTGTGAAATCTGGGCATAGTTCTTCAAACATCATATGCAGTGCTCAGGTCCTGCTTATTTAAGATCCCAAATAAAGAGTGCTACATGTACATTTGCATTTACAGCATATAGCAGACACCCTCATTCAGAGTGATTTACAGAACTGCTTTGTAGTCTCTATCAAAAACTTATCCTCATGCTATTTCACTAAGACAGGGACTAAGAACTGCATCAAGCTAAAACCATATTGGGGTTAGTACAGCATATAAAAAGACACATACTACAGGGTTGTTATTTTTTATTAATATGATACATTGCAAGGGTGCACGGTGGCTTAGCATTTAGCATGTTCACCTCACAACTCCAGGATTGGGGGTTCGATTCCCACCGCTGCCCTGTGTGTGCGGAGTTTGCTCCGGGTTCTCCGGTTTCCTCCCACAGTCCAAAGACATGCAGGGTAGGCTGATTGGCGCAGTGTCCGTAGTGTATGAATGGGTTTGTGAATGTGTAAGTGATTGTGCCCTGTGATGTATTGGCACCCCGTCCAGGGTGTACCCCACCTTGTGCCCGATGCTCCCTTGTAGGGGAGTAGGATAAGCGGTATAGAAAATGGATGGATGGATGGATGGATGGATGCATGATACATTGCGCTATAATGCGTGTGATGGGATTATTCACAAAGAATAATTGTGATAATGACTTCAGGTGCAAAGGAGGTAGAGGAAATAATACTTAAAATGATTTCTGCATGTGCTAATTGTTCTTTATAGCTGTGGCAAGTCATGCAAGAGAACACTAAAACTCAAGTAGAACACTGATTAAACGCAGTGAGATGCACTAAAACTGTTTAATATGTGATATAAAGTGTAAAATTGTAGAGACCAGTGTCCACATCTGCTGCATATGTACCATAAAACTAACTTTGAGAAAATTTAATAAAGTAATGGTTGTTCAAAATGGTGAAACTAACCTAATGCAAATTTAATACCTGCCCTTTGATCTTATTCACGTTTCTGAAAGTGAATATGACCAAATCTATTTTCATACAGTAAATACCACCCTGTATTTTGCAGTATTCTGCATCTTTATATAGAAACTGTATTTTCTGTCATGAGCATGCATTGGTTTCCATGGCGACCACATCATGTGCATATATTTTGTTGCAGTTATCCCCCCCATCACCACCTTTGATGTGGGATTGGCTAAATACTGACTTTAGGTTAGTGTATATAAGCCATGCTAGGCACAGATATCATGGCACAAAGTCCTGCCATTGTCTAATGCTTTACTGTTTATCATTCCTTACCTGTCTATGTTTTCTGTCCATTTGGATTCCCTACATTGCTCTTCATACTTGAGACTAATTGCACTGTGATTGGGGATTCTTCAGTACGCATATCCGACCGCCTTGCATTTGTGATCATGTTCTACTGTCGGTGGCACAGTTAACATTTCTGGAATGTTCTTATCAGTTTGCATAAGAAATGACCATGTTATTTAATATTATTTATATACTATGAACATGCTCACAGACCTGTGGGGAGTTGTGCTGAGGTGTTGAGGATCAGATGAACCGTGATGGCTGTGTCATCGCAGTTCAGATTCAGAGTCTTCCCCAGAACCTCCATGTCCTTTTCAAGATGGCGCCACAGAAACTCTTGGGCATTGTTCACAGTGGGGTGAATCATTGCATGGATACTCTGCAAAGATTCACACAAGTTGTATATTGTGATTATATTTTAATAAATGCATGGTGAATATTTCTCACCATGTATAGACTACACAAATTAATTATTGTTGTTCTCATATATGTGGACTTTTTTATGTTTGGATTCTTTACAGCTGAAATGAACGATGATCATTAAATATGCTTTTGCACTCACTGAACCATCTGGGATTTGAAGCAAATACAAGAAGCAATTTCATTAACTGTTTACATTTAAACATGCACTTTAACCCTTCAATTCACTATTTAGCAATGGGCTTGCTGCCTGAATCATAGCAGCTTGTCTCTTTTTATTAATAGCAAAACAATTCTGATAGTCATCCTAAAAATTAACCAATATATGTTTATTATTAGCTAATTACATGTAATATAAAGAAAAAGGACATAGAATCCATACCTATGCAAAATTTGTGAGCACAAATAAACTCAAGCGGGTTTGATAGGGATTTTTCTTTTTTAATTACTAACAAGGACCACTCATTTTCAACCCATTGTTTCACATTGTAATAAATCACCTGGGATAAATTATATAAAAATGACCTGATTATAATATCTAGTATAAATATACAGTAAATATAATATTTTTAAATATAAGCATAATAAATGTAGATCTGATCAATTTAGCTAAACGTATTTTCTATATGTTATTTTATTCATTATTATCCTTTGACCTGAACAGAATATGAGAGCATACAATCTCAGTGTACCTGGGGACTGAGAGAGGATCCATGCAGCATGGCCAGATGAAGGAAGAGACGCAGCACACAGGACTGGGCCATAGACAGATCTCTGTTTGGAGCATCAGATCTGCGGGCAGCATCATCCAGAATATGGCCTGGTCGGGTCCGATCACCCATATTGCCTTGGACTTGACTGAATCCATCTACTGGGTTGTGGTGTTGACCACCAATACGCACGCCACATGTGTCACAATTTCCCTCAACCACTGGCCTCCCACACTAGTAGAAGAAAAAACAAAGTTTTAAGTACTGTTTAATTCATAACACACTCATAGTTTCCTTACAGAAACATTTTAATATATATAGTCTTTTTTCATCATTTTAGATAAAGTCACAATTAAATGGATGCAATGAATCCTGTAAGCAATCAGTAATAAACTGCAGCTCACCTCTCCAACAAAAGACAGGTGACCATTTTTACAATCTGTAGTTCAAAATAAAAAAGGAAAATGAAGACAACATGTCGCTACATATCTCCTAATGCCAACTTCAAGTGATATACACTACCACTCAAAAGTTTGGACACACTTGACCGAATATACATTTTTTTTTATAGTCCTAAAGACATTTTAATGAAGGCTTATAGGTAATTCTTCCCTAAGACAACTGCAAATAATGAGTTACTGCACGCATACAGTATACGTTTCTGTCTGATTTCAAATGTATTTATAATAAATAATTTCACTTAAAACAAACTTTTCCTAAAATTTAAAATGATTTCTAGTAGTTTTCATTTCATTCGAGCTCAGGAGACGCAGTGAGGAGATTGGCCTATTTGGGAACTTTAAGAAAAGCTTCCTAAATGAAGTATTGACAAGAAGCCTAGAGCATGTTCCAACCAGCATGTTGTTAAGAATTTAAAATATAAACTAGTTTTGGTTTGTGTAACATTTTTCTTGGGCACTGCATAATTCCATATGTGATATTTAATAGTATTAATGTCTTCATTATTATTCTAAAACAATAGAATTTTTTTTAATAAAAAATAAAAAAAATTGTAAAAATGCATAAAACTGCATTTTATGAGCAGGGGTGTCCAAACTTTTTACTGGTGGTTCAAATACAGATTTAAGCTAATTATTTATTTTCTAACTCTCTCCGTTCCATTAACAACTTACAGTATTTCTTCAGCTTTTGCTCGTTTAACCACTGAGTGACCATACTGGTGTTGTCATCTGGCATGGTGGGAAGAAATGTTTCCTATAATAATAATAATAATAATAAAACAAAAATAATATCATCTATTTACAGTGAAAAATAAGATATGTACAGGAGGCTATGTTTCAACTTATCGGGTTATGTTGGACCTGTGATCGATACCAATTGTGTGAAAAGACAGCATAAATGTGTGATCAATAAAAAGGGGATAAAATGTTTCATAACCATAATCTTACAAATGTACATATTAATTCCTTACTTACTCTCTTAATAATTAATGCTTCCCATTGATTGATTTACTTTTCTTACCCTCATACTCTGTGGCCTAGAGGCAATGAGGTGGAGCGGATAGAGAAGTCGACTCCCACTATGGAACACAGCGATGGCATGAACCAGGATCTCCAGAAGAAGACGTCTCTGTGCTGATTTGTTTGCACAAGCATGCAGGTGAGACACGAGACTTCCAAATGGATTTGATAAAAGGCTGTTGCAGAGGTCATACAAGTGCCCTGTTGTGCTCTCCCTCACACTGCCCTTCAGCATCTCTAACTCCTGTTGAGGAAAACAGAAAGAAAGAAAACAGACTAAGACATTTTTAGCAGTTAACAAATGATGTCCTGCCTTTGTTATGTTTGTACATTTATATGGTGAACTGTTTAAACCATCTGCAATGTATTAAATGTGTTTCTGTTATATTCTGTACTACTATACAGTGCAAACAAATACAGTGCAAACAAATGATTACTGGGACTAGTTTATTATGCTTAATAAATTATTATGATGAGGAGGAGGAGGATGGTATTGACAATAATGACTGTTACTGTTATGTCATTGTTAGAATATTATTTTTTTACCTGTTCTCCAGGGCGTATGGCTGAGTCAGGTGACCCTAGGCGGCAGGTTACCTGTCTGAACAAAGCCAAAGCCAGGAGAACTCTCTTCGCAGACTCTGAACTGCGTACATTCTAGAGAAACACACACACACACACACACTTGTTATTATTCAGAAAGCATTATACTGTCCCAACCAAATCCCATTCATATATTATATTTGGAATTACAGGGTTATAAAGTATTTTAGCAGACTTGATCAAACATGAAGACTAAAGGTCAATTAGCAATTCTGGTGGAGGTTAGAGTAAGATAGTTGCTTTGAAACTCAAAATTCCAATCCAGCCCCTTCCTTTAGCATTCCCCCCTGTGCCATGAACACAGAACACTTGTGCTGCCTTAGTCTCAGCCTGAGATGTTCTGTTCATGAGATACAGAGCATCTGATGTTTTTGGTACATTTTTCTGGCCACAGGCTTTATTAGAGTGTTTAGCTTTAGGGTGGGGAAAAAGTCTGCTTACTAAAGAAACATGCCAGACACTCTAGAGAAGCTAGAGATCTGACTTGTGAGGCTAGTACTTCCTAAGGTAGATCACCTAAATGCTTGTGCAGGATGGGATGTTTTCTGAATTGACAGGCAACATGACTGACAGTCACCACTTGTATTAATTGGTTAGATGTTGGTGGTCCATGCCATTTGCTTTTTCTACCATTTATAAAATCCTCTGTACAAATATTTGACTGTCTTCACTAAATATTCAAGCTATTTGAATATTTGTCTTGATTTGACTAAGGGATTAAAGTGTACAGTGCTCCAGGACTTAGAAGAAGTGATAATACAGCATTCTTTTGTGTAGTGACCTGCAGGGCGGCTTTAAGTGCGTTTCTGTTGGACTCCAGCAGCACTTGGCCCACTCCATTTCTGACAGTGCGATACTGCTCACCGCAGCACAGAAATCGATCCACCTCGACAGGAATCAACCTCTTCAAACAGGAAACACGCCGAATGTAAGGATTACAGATTAATGTGCTATTCATAATAACTGGAAAGCTCCAGATTGGACCACACTTACCTGTAGTCGCAGGAGCTCAGCGGGGAAGACCCACTCGTAGGGGGCGCTGTTCATCACGGCCTGTACACAGTCTATGCCCGCCTGCCTGTTAAGAGATCTGAGCAGGTAGACTCTATACCAGTCATTCCGAGTATACTCACAGACCGCCTTCACCTCCTCTAACAGTCTCTGCTCCCATTCAACACATTCTCCTGAGGGAACAGACAACACTATTCATACTTCAGCAATATCACAATCAACATTAGACAAAAATACTGAACCAATTCATCATATCGAAATAAGTACAAAGTCTAACTAAATGCAAAAACAAAAAGAGAAAAAAATATCAGATCATAAGCTACTTTGCAGTCTATCTTAAGGTGTAAATCATTATGGCTGGCTAGACATACTTCCAAACATTATCACATCTACTACGTACATGTTAAGCAATCCGGTTCCGTGTAGTATTCTGTATACTACACTATGCATACTTTGCATAGGTTTCTGAAAATATTCTCAGCCTCACCGCTCTTATGGCTGACAGCCCTGGGCAGTATGCAAGCAGCAGTGTCCAGACACATCCTGAGACGGGCCATGGACAGAAGAAACTCGGCCGGCTGATGCTCCCTTGATGGCGTTTGCTTGCGAGCCAATCGGCTGAGAAACTTAATGTCTTCCTGCTGACGTTGCTGAAGTTCTTTGGCCTCCAGAGTTTCACTCAAACGCACACAAAGCAAGGAATCCTAGACAAACCCCACACAGGAATATATTTACATAGAAGCATTCAATGAAACATGAGACAAATTAGCTTACTTCAGGAGGTTATAAATGCACAAAAAAAATGTCTAAAATATAAAGAAGTTACAAATAAGCTGAACTGTATTATGGTATTAGAAAACAAAGAAAATGATGCATTAGGAAATGCGGAAATAGTTTAATACATTTTAATCCTTTACAGTAATTAAAGGTGTGGTTAGTAAATCTGTACACATTTTTCTATACCTAAAACAACAATATCATTTCAAAGATATATTCGAAAATAATTTTTCAAATTTTCAAATTACCCTTTTTTACTATTAGCTTTAGCTACTACAGTGACTTCATCATCTACTATTTACTTAAAAATATCTGTGGCAGTGGGGAAGTGCTCAAGCATCAGCTGCAGACAGAGAGGAGTTAAACTGACACGTAATATGTGATGATTCTCACCTGTGTGTGATCACAGCGAGTTTACTTATGCATGCTTTGTGTGTCTTTTCAGGGAGAATTCCATGAACCTGAGAGTGAGGGTCGGAGCTGACGGTGCTCGCACATAACACATGGGCACGTGCAAGGAGCATGAGCATGGAAAGTGTTGGTGAACTTGATTGAGGCGAAAGCTCTGAGATATAGAGACTGTGTTTAAGTTTTTTATTTATTTATTTTTTTCAGCGAGTTGTAGAGAGAGCACTGAAAATGCCTGTTGGAAAAATAATCCGCCTTTCCAAGTCCTCCTTCCCACCCACCTTCACACACACCGGGTTCTACAATATCCCATTTTGTATGTCTTTATATTTTTTAAAGTAACATTTTAATTAATTGAATACCTTGCAACACTCAACACACCAGCTGTTTTCCTTTTGAAACTGTATGGTCACAATAAATAGCGATTTGATTTCTTTTACCATTAATAAGAATAATCCATAACCAGAACGTCCATAACAAGAAAAGGACTCCAGAAATAACAAACTGCTCATTTAAGATCTCATTTTGCAGTTCTGGTTCTAGTTTGGGCTTTACATATATAGTAATAGCACTGAAAAATGCATGGAAGGAATGATATACCTGGAAACAGTTGACAAAAAGTCTGTAAAGTTCCATCCTGTCCTCATCAACCAGGAGTTTGTCCTCCAGGTTTTCCAAATATGTCTGAATATGGCCCTTTACCTGCTGAAAACTGAAGAAATAATCTGTGTTTGTGCAAAGTTTGTTCAGTCATGCTGCATAATACTTATTTGAGTGTGTGTGTGTGTGTGTGTGTGTGTGTGTGTGTGTGTGTGTGTGTGTTTGATAACTGTTTGCAAAGTCATTGATACCTGTATTGCAGTAAGAGTTTAGGCAACACAGATCGTACCACAGGACTCTGGTCAACACATTCCAGGAAAGGGGTTAGCTCTCTTGTCTTATACACGTCTCCTACAAGACAAATACATGCAAACATACACAAGCACAAAACAATATACTTAACCAAAAATTTTTACAGTAAAACCTGCATCTCTTAATTAAGGCAGCTAAATAATTTGGCAACTAGCACAGATTTAGGAAATACTCAACTGCTGTAGCTTCTCTCAGAATACCTACAGTATGAGCTGTCTAGCATTAATAAAAAGGCCCTACCCTGTGCTGAGATAAGCAGAGAGAAGAGCAGCTCCACCATGTCCTCTTTGGGGTTCTGTTCCTTGGAGAAGCAAAAACGAGAGATCACCTCCAAAAAGAAGGAATTACAGCATCTCCTCAACTCTCGATGTTGTTTTAGGGACAAACTGAAAAACACATTTTTTAATCAGTAATAAAATACAATATGGTCACAAACCTTAGAGACACCATTATTATAAGTTTCTACCACAGTGCTGTTGCATCCTCAAATCTGACTGCTCAGAAGATGTTGATTAATGTTCTATAACAGCAGCACAACACAATGGTGCTGAATGTAAGAAAAAAAAAAGTTATATTTTAGATTGAGTTTATATTAATGCACTGTTAATGTCTATGTTCTAATATATCATAGTTTCAAAAGCAACAACCCATTCAAAGTGACTTGTATGGTGAAAGTTTGACATATCCTAAATCTAGCTGACTTATCAAATGAGAGAGAGAGAGAGAGAGAGAGAGAGAGAGAGAGAGAGAGAGAGAGAGAGAGATGGAGAGAAAAAAAGAGTGGCTGGAGAGGGAACAACTGCTTATAGTTCCACAACATTATAAGTATGCTGTCTCATTTGCTAACATATATAGCAGTTGTTCCCTCTCCAGCCATTCTTTTTTTCTTTCCCTCTCTCTCATATCTATGTATGTATGTATGTATGTATGTGTGTGTATATATATATATATATATATATATATATATACACTATCATTGACAAACTGTTTTGGAATATGAACACCATGTCATTAACAGCTCACCCCCAAGTGTTTTATTCCTAACATACAATATATGGCCAAATGTTTGTGGACACCTGACCATCACACCCATATGTGGATCTTCCCCAAATTGTTGGATATCTTTGTATGCTGTAGCAGTTTCCCTTCACTGGAACTAAGGGGCCCAAACCTGTTCCAGCATGACAATCCCCCTGTGCACAAAGCAAGTTCCATGTAGACATGTGCTGCATCCCAATTCACCTACTTATACTCTGCACTAAAATTGTACTCGTTTTGTGATGAAAAAGTATATATTTTTGAGTGTGTAGCAAAACAGTACATAGTCACTGGGACATACTAACACATCATGTAATGGAAGAGAACGTTGTTGCCTAGTTACGCACACTGTCACCGTAAACAAACTCTTTATTGCATTTCAGCTTCATTCATTGTTCCTTATATAATTTACATTATATAATTTAATTTACCATTCCTTTGAATTATCTTTCCACATTTCATTTACACCTGTCTAAAATTTGGTGAAGCAAACCGTCACAAAACTCCTCCTCCCTCGCCCAAGGCAATATATACCTGAAAAAGTGTTCATGGATCCACACTTTGAAAATCTACCGGAAATAGTAGACCATCTACTGGAAATAGTAGACCGGAAATAGTAGACCATCCAGGTACCTTTGGGATATTCATTTTAACATACTAACAATAGGGACACAATAATTCTAATCTATAATTCTATACTATTTAGGACTGATAGTAGGCAAACTGGGCTGCAGCAGTGGCTTGCCAAAGTTGGATTGGAAGAACTCGAGTGGCCTGCACAGAACCCTGACCACAAGAGTATGGTTTGATCATAATTATATTAGCTAAAAACAGTATTTGTTACACTTGTGCTCTTGTGAGACTCACTTTATGCTGGCTGAGATAGCTGGCTGGTAGTTAGGAGGAAGCTGTGTCCTGCATTTAGGGCATTTTTCTTCCCTTCCTCGCATACATTTCTTCATACAGGACAGGCAGAACACATGCTCACACTGTAGGACACAGGGCTCAGCCAAGTCATCCAGACACACGGGACACTTCAGGCCAAAGCTAAGGTGAGAAACAGTCCAGGGGGAAAAATGGGAGGCATTAAAATTAAAATTTAGTCCTACACTTAATCAAAGCACAGAAACCATCCATAAACTTGATTAAGATTAAAACACATGGGTACTGTGGAAGGTAAGCAGTACCGTAACTCTCTGCTTATGGATTCCTCATGGTAATCATTGAGGATACGGATGAGCTGCTGCAGACAGGCTTTGCTCTGAAGGTCAGGACGATCCTCCATCAGCTAATGCATTGGGGGGAAAAAAGTTTAGGCATTTATTTGACCAAGAAATGACATTAATAGCTCAGTAACAAAATGCAAACTAGCAATGAGGGATAATTTTGGTGTGTTTTCCCACTACACTGACCCGCTGTAACTGGCTGCAGTGTTTAAGTGTCAGTGCCACCAGCGTCTGATCACGCGAATTTACTTTCACCACAACTTGCTCGATAAAAGCAGCAACCACCAGCATCCCCTGCCATACAGACCTGAAAAGCACAAAAAGCTTGTCAGAGCAAGTATTACTGATTATTTGGGAGACATACATTTCTAAAAAGTCTTTCTCTTTTACTACACAAGGCTTACTTTATAGCATCCAGATGTTTGAGGCAGACAGGACTGCAGAGGGAGCTGTAAGTTGGACTGAACGCACTCTGCAAGCAGGGCTGCAGCAATTCAACTCTGCCCAGAAAGACTAAGCCCTCAGAAACCGATTTAATGGACTGAAGCTTAGTCTCCTCCACACATATCCCAAGAGCTAGAATGTCTTCATGCTGTGACACATGAAAATGATGAAGTTCTGATAAGTTGTTTTTTTTTTTACACCACTGTTAAATTAATGTACTTTTCCTTTTACTACTCATCTCTGAGAGGTAAGCAGGAGATTGAGTTGGAAGGTATCTCTGATGTTCTCACCATGTCTGGTAGGCCTTTCTGTGAGGACTGTTTCAGAATGAGAGGAGCTAACTGAGGCTGGATCTGCAGAATGTGTAAGAGCGTGTCGAGTCGTGGACCGAAGTGTCGGGCTGCTGCCATGATCCAGGCTGGAGAAAGATCAGCAGTCACGCCCATGTCCTGCTGCAGAGCTGTAACACATCCTAACACCGCTGCATGGAACACCTGCAACAAAAGCATACGCATAAATGTGTAAGCACAAACACAGAAAAAAGAGTTTTGATATACAGTGGGGTCCAAAAGTCTGAGACAACATTGAAAATCTGGGATTTTTTAATATTTAAAACTGGAAACAAACAGAAAACAAGGACATTTCTAGGTCACTATTTAAATTTAAGCAAATTTGTGAAATTCCGTGAGTCTTATCTCTTCCACCAAAGCATGCGCTCAGACAAAACGCAGATGGATTTGATCCAACATCGATCATCATGCTTTCCACAAACTTGTGGAGTCTGTGTCAGCTTGAGTGCACATTATCATTAAAGCAAAATGAGCAGACAAAACACCTGACGGAGAACCTCACTTGGTCCCTCAACACCGGTTCCATACCCAGGAAAGCCCAGCAGAGTTTCTACTTTCTGAGAAAGCTGAAAAAAAACATCTCCCACCCCTCATCCTCACTACATTCTACAGAGGAACCATTGAGAGCATCCTCAGCTGCATCACTGCCTGGTTTGGAAATTGCACCGTATCGGATCGCAAGACCCTGCAGCGGATCTCTTCCCTCCATCATAGACATTTACACCACACGCTTCATCTGCAAAGCCACCAGCATTGTGGATGATCCCACACACCCCTCACACAAACTCTTCACCCTCCTGCAGTCTGGAAAAAGGTACCGAAGTGTTTGGGCCCTCATGGCAAGACTGTGTAAAAGTTTCTTCCCCCAAGCCATCAGACTCATCAATACTCAGAGACTGGACTGAAACACACACACTCTGAACTGAACAGTGCCCCACTCCCCTTGCAATATTTGCACATTTCTGTATCAACTCTATCGCATTTTTGCTGTTACTATATTTATAAAAAAAAATAGCGTATTTAATTTCTTGTCACTATTATACATTTTACCTGGCTGCTACCGCAATAACTGCTATGTCCACATATGGTATAAGCTAATCTGATGAATACTATGAAACAGGATGTTATGTTTATATTCACAGCATTTTTTTAAATTTTATTTTATTGTTATTCTTTGGCATCTATCTTTTTGCACTACCGGTTATATCGGACACTTCCACACTAGAACTATGTACTGGTCAGGGCTACACTGGCACTTACTGTGCCTATTGTCCTGTTTTAGTAGTTACTATACTGTCTTGTGTCGTTTGCACACGTTTGCACATGCACTTTATGTAAAAATGTGTAGGTCTTATTTAGTTCTGTGTCGTCTCATGTAGTTAGTGTGATGTTTTATGTAGCACCATGGTCCTGGAGGAACGTTGATTTATTTCACTGTGTACTGTACTAGCTGTATATAGGTGAAATGACAATAAAGCCACATGACTTGACTTGACTTGAAAGCAGAAAGATTCTACTTTTTACTCAAGTTAATGCCTATAATATCATGAAACCTTAGGGTTAAATTGAAAAAGAAGCATTTTCAATAGTGGTCTCAGACCCCACTGTATGTTTGACTGCTTAATTACTATCACAGGACAGAGAGCTATGACTTGGTGTCTCACCTTCGCTTCTTCTTCACTCTTGATTTTGAAGGAGAGTATTACAAAATCAGTGAGATATCTCTGGCGCAGTTCTATGAGCTCTGTCTCTGAAAGTTTTTCCATGTAGCCACCCAACCGACTGCCAGTCACTGCACTTACAAACTGCTGGATTCTCTTGTGGCTGCTCTGTTCAATACCTGAGAGAAAAAATAGCAAAGCAACATTTTAGTGAAGTATTATCCTGATACCCGTTGTTTTGATACTCAGCTGTCATTTATAGCCATTTACAGCAACATTTGGAAGATGCCCTTATCCCAGCAGAAATGCTATGTAGTCTCCATCAGAAAATATCCTCATGCTAGTACAAATATGGTCTAAGAATACTATCAAATAAAATCCTGTTAGAGATGTGTTAGTACAATGAGTTCATACTGCAACAAAAACAGTACAAGTCAAGTTTTTATTGCTCATTTAAAAGCTTAGGTCTTCAGTACTTGTTTCAAGACATCCAGTGACTCTTGATGTAGGTCTTTCTTCTGTCTTGAGGGATAGTGGGTCGAGTCAAGCTATGCTAGAGGCTTGAAGGAAACATGGTCCAGAGCCAGGTTTGAGAAATGCCTTCAAGAAGGTGGGGACTGATCCATTTTAACTTTGTATGCAAGCACCAGTGTTTTAAATCTTATGCAGGCAGCTCCAGGAAACCATTGAAGAGAATATAGCAATAGAATGATGTAGGAGAAACAAGTCTGCATTCTGGATGCTGCTTCTAACTGGTCTTCATTAACCTGAATTGCTATCAAAATGGCCATTGAAAATTCAGAGCTGAAAGTGCACCATTATTCATGACTACTATATTATAGTTATTACTTTCCCTCTGTATAAAAAAAAACCTATCCTGTAGATCAGTGCTTAAATAGTGTTGTAAATCTCTTTGTCTTCTCACCCTGCACAAACTGAGACTCCTCCCACAGGCTATGACAGTACAGTCTGATGAGCCAACTAAAAGGTGCAGTGCAGGGGAACGCCTCTCCTCCCACCACCAGATTGCACTGCACATCAATCTCTTGTTCTGAGGAACTAAAAGAATGAAAACAATAAGCATTTAGTTTCCATTGTAAAATGGAATGGACCAGTCTAAAAAACTAGATCACAATGATCACAATTTTATTCAAACTTGTACCTTGAGTTCTGTGGCACTGGCAGGTCTAAAATTTGCCCATCATCAAAGATGTCCAGCCAGAACTGGACAAGCCCTTCACTGAGCCCTGCACCGCACACCAAGTCCAGGTTAGAGTCTCTGTCCAACACTTCTAATATCCGGGCCAGAATTGGGGTCAGAACTCCCTGTAGACATCGCCACAGAGTGTGCCTGTGTATCAAAATTATAAGGAGACAGAAAATGTTATGTAAGTAAAACCATTGAGCTTATGTGCTGTTGGTAGAGAATAGAGGCGTATTAGTTAGTTGAGAGTGAGTTGATATTCAAGTCGGCATTCAAGTCTCTAATAAGTCACTAACAAGTTTAAGTCAAGTCTCGACTCACAGACAAGTCCAACACTCAAGTACATCAGTGATTGACATTTTCTACTGTCACTGAGGACTAATTAAGTCAAATGATCAAACATTTAAGCCAAGACTTGAGTCCACTACACTACCTGAGAGTGCCACCTTCTTGCAAGGCCTCCCGCTTCATTATTTCTCTGTTCACCCAGTCTCCGGAATCAAGTATATCCTCCTCTCTCTGTGTCAGGGCCACCACCAATCGCCTCAGCAATATTTCCTGGTAACGTGCTAATGCACAAAATGATATTAAATGATAGATTTTTTTATGACGTACTTCTCAGTATTTCAGGTAATAAATAAGCAGGTTGTGCCAATGAATCAACTGACCTCCATTATGCCCCACGTCGTTTTCCAGAAGGCCAAGAAGAGTGTGCATGCGCACCATACTCCTAGAAGCTTTATTAACAGAGTCTCTAAGTAGTGAAACAGCTTTCTGAGTGCATGACCTCACCAAAGACAAACTGTGCAGGTATGCAGATTCGTCCTGTTGACCAAATATAAGGGTTTTTATTATACATCTCGTGATGCACTTGGACACATTATCAGTGATGTAACCAGGGGTCCTTGGGTGTTTCTAGACCGAATATACTGTAATTATTTGAAAAACGTTTTTTGAACATTTTGTACTGTTTAGAATAAACGTACCCCTTGGCTTTTGACTGTGACTTCTTCTTGATCTTCTACTTCCATGGCAACTACAAATGCAAAATATGGTAGCAGGCATATTTATGATGTGATTTTCAATCCAAATAAAAAGGGTGATATAATCCAGGCTATTCATCTTTAATATTTTAACTAAAATGAAAACTGCATATTATATATATATATATATATATATATATATATATATATATATATATATATATATATATATAATATAACTTATACTTGTTGTGTAATATAACTTATACCAAGTTGTAACGGCTTGGCGAGTAGCTTGCTGATTGGTGTTCCACAAAAAACAGAGAGATCCAAGCTCATGTCATTGGTGTCTCTAAGGTCATCAATATGTGTCGAAAGCCATGCACCTATTATAGAAAAGAAAATGAAGCAAATCCTGGAAACATGGTATAATTGCTCTTACATGAGAATGTAGTTTCACTCACCTCCCTGGAATCCAATATACTTATTGCCACTTGCAATCCTTGAGAGTTTTGTGATAAACACAATATAGCAGTTGTGATCTTCTGACTGAAAAGCAAGAAGTTCATTCAAGCAGCAGTACCTGAAAACACATTAATAGGTTTTAGTCCTAAGATTCTGTATAACAAACATGCGAGTACCTGTGATAATATAACACTGTTCTTTATAAAAGTAAAAAGCTAAACATATTACTGAAAATGAAATTACATACCTTCATAATTTACTAACAAAAGAAAAAGTAAAGCAAAGGGCAAAAGGTATAAAACACTCACATTGCCGAAGCAGTGAGTTCATTTTTGCAGAGTGATTCATCCATATCCATCTGAACCAACAAGATGTTCAGAGACAGGTGTGCTGTCTTCAGGAAGCCTCTGAAAAAGACAAAATTGTGACAAATATTTGATTTATATTAATGTAAAAACAGAATTTGCATTGTATGGTCTGAAATTCTACACAAAACTAAAAAGAATCTTCACAGATCTTTGTCTGTGACAGCACAATCAGGAACAATCAGTGTAATCTTGGCTTAAGGCTTAAAAAAAAAGTGACAGGCGATACATATAAATGTGATATGGGTGTAATGTAGAATTCATGTAGTTTGGCAATAGATTATTATGTTCTGTACCGAATTTTGCTACAGAAAGAAGCCTCTGTGTCAAACTGGTGCAGAGAGAGCAAAAGGAGCCCCTCCATGGACAGACCCAAACCCTGGGCCAGATTTCGTAGATCGGCTTTAGTTAGCAGACTAGAGAAGGTGGTTACCTAGCACAAAAAGCAACATTTAAATGTAATTAAATCCCACTCCATTTATTACACAATGATCTGATACACAATGTTACAGTTACCCATATACAGTTATACAGATACCGATACCAATTTTCTTCGTATGTCCAAAAACATTCCTTACCTCTACGAATCTCTTATTTTCCTTGTCAGTCTTCTTCAAATGACTGTCCATAAATCCTCTGAGGGAATGGTGGTCTTGCTGATGAAAATACAGCCTCTGAAGTCTTTCTACTTCATGGTTTCCCAGCCCTGAGTTCTTCAGCCTCAACACAGAATCTGGTGTGGCACAGTTCAACAAGAAGTATTTGGCACATTCATAGACCTCTTCCTCCTCATCTGTGGATTCCTTTAACCTTACTTCCTCAAGGTCATCTGGATTTATATCCATTTCCGCAGACTTGGGAATTTCCCCATGGGCATCTTGTTCACCTTCAGCTTCAATACCACCCTCACTGTCATCTACATTCATCAAGGCAAGTCCCTCATTGTTTTCATTTTGGAGAGCCTTTCCTGTGTCACTGCCTGACGAAGAACTTTCCTTGTCATCATTGGGTGTAGTGTGATGAGACGTAACTCCTTCTTCTTGATCATAGACCTGTTCCTTATTTTCGTTTATGTCATCCTCTGTGGACATAGACATATTGCTAAAGTCTGTGGACACTGATATACTGTTGTGCCTTTTGCTGGGCATGTCAGTGTCAACTTGACCATCTCCCACTTTCTGATGATCCTGTTTTCCTCTTCTTTCTAATGCCTGCAGGAGAGCACTGGCACATGCATCTCCATGAAAACCAACAAAGGCATCGGATGAACCAAAATCAGATGCAGATGTCCCAGAGTACTGGGAAAAATCGTTCACCCAGTTCTTGAGTTTTTCCAGAACTCTGTGCTGCCATGGTGTCAAATCTGTACTCCTGTCTACTCTATGCTTCTCCAGCCTGTTTTTCAGTGGAACAGGAAACTTTTCATAGACCTTTTCCTGGTCCTCTATCACAACCAGTCTGAAATCTTTGTGAACTCGACACTTTACTCTGTGCGACCCTAATCCCAGGTCGACATACTGCTGCCCACTAAAATATACATAGTACTGGTTCAATGCATCATACAGACTCTCATATAGATTAAGCAGATTCAAGAGGATGACAGTCCGGCCAGTTTCCATGCATGTCTTCACTCGACTCACATTGCGGCAGATTTGAGCATACTCCTGATCTTTGGGAAATCCTGAACCAAACACAATTTCAGGGCAGGTGTATTCATCCTTGGAAAAAATATACTGCTGAATGATGTATAAGGCAGCATTGTTTGTTGTGAGCAGAAGAAGATAGCGACATTCTTCTTCGTTGCTGTGACCAAGGTTTTGTTTAATCATTTCCAGTGTGCTTATCATAGGGACTTCATGACTGCTTGAGAAGAGATCTTGGAAGTGACAGAGAGGATCAAAGTTGTCTTTTTGTCCACTGAAATTTCGCAATATAGCCTTTGCTAAGTCACTGTCACTGGGCTCACAGTCTGTGTTTTTCACTACAGCAAAAATCATTTTCACCAAACTGTAATAATCCCTGAGTCCAAAAAATTGATCGTTGTCACTTTCACAAATGTTTAAAAAGCCTTTTGCCAATTTAGGCAGGAGATGACTGATTTTGTGACTAACTGACTCGGATGATGAGCAGATACCTTTGGCTGTCTCCACTAACTCATTTTCACTTGGAGCCCAACGAGAAACAAAAATACCTCTGTTCATCTTAGCAGGATCAAGAGCCCAGTTTGAGATTCCAACAAAGCCCACTTTCATGTGTGGCTCTGGCCTGTCATTGTCAATGCAGCCATCTTCCAAAAGAGGGTGCAGGGTTTTCAGTGGCATCTGCGGAGAATCTTCTGCCAATCCGATCTCATCCAGCACTACCACTGATACATACTCATCTAAGTTCTTGTCTTTTTGAAACCAAGCACAATTCCTGAAAGTTCCAGTGATCCCTTCTGGACTTGAGTGAGGACTACACTGAAAAGACACCATGTGCACCTCTTTTAGCTTCTGGAACAATTCACTGTGAGAGGCTTGCCTTTGCATGGCATAAGCTACAACAGTTTTAGCAAGAGATTTAGAGCTCCCTGGCTTGCCTACGAGGAAGAGTGGGATCTTCAGCTCAATGCAGACCACCATGAGAAAGACATTTTCTTTCAATGCTAAATTTTTAGCAATCGTCTCTCGTGTTTGAATGTTCTGGAGGAAGAAGTCTTGGCAAGAAGAAATCTCATGCTCCAGTGCCTGTTTGGAGTTGAGTGGTTGTGGAAAGAAACGGCTAATATTCTGTAGATAGTTGTCTCTGAACTCAAGTGATGGATAATAGCAAATACCCAAAGCAAGAGCCAAGCATTTAAATGTCACTTGTACGATGTCAGTCTCTTGACATTTTGGAAACAGGTGCTTTCTGTGTTTGTAGAACCACACTAGCACCCTCAATGATCTCTCTACATCCCTAAGACTTACAAAACTGCACTCATCCACTTGATGACGCATATGTCTTTGAGAGGCTACCAAAGCTTTGGTGATAATGCTCTGGCATTGAAATGGCAAGCAGTGTTCTACAATTTGTTTCTGTACAATTTGTTGGATATAAGAACATTCTGCTGAATCACTCAACTGCCCAAAGTCCCAAACAAGAGGGATCATACTTGGGGGCAAAGGATGAACTCGGTATACAAGTTGGCGCATGGGAACTTGACCAAGGCGATCCTCTGTTTCCCCAGCCTTTACTCTGTACCCCAATCCAGCTCTCTCTAAGCGTTCAATCATTTTTGGAGTGTGCTTCCTGTAGGGATTGCATGCAGCAATTATTTTCAGACCAGAATTTTTTTCCAAAGGAACTCCCTGCACAGTCTTGTCACATAGTACCTCTTTGATAGCAAAGATAGCCTCTGTGGTGTTTGCCTCATCGAAAAACAAAATGGTGTCTAGTTCATATCGTTGACTGTTTCTCTGTGCAAGTTTTTCAGCCTCCCTAACCTTTTTGTATATAGTGTCAGCAGTAGTTCCTCCATGAACTTTAACCAGTTTCATGTTTTCAACATCTCTACCTTCCCTTTGAAGATCACAAAGAAACTTCACTAGTCTGGTCTTCCCACAACCAGTTTCCCCCATTATGATCACTGGAATTTCACACCTGAATCTCATATGGATGGCCAGCATCTTCATTACATTGTCAGAAGTGAGCTCGTATGTGGGATCAGGGTCAAAATGTTTCCTTATCTTAGCACCAACAACAAAGGAAATCTTTTGTATCTTGGTCTCTCTTGGCAGCTGGTCAAAGTCTTCAGAAAATGAAATTCTTTGATTCTGAAGTCCTGTGAACAGGTCAAGTGACATTACATTTCCCATCAAAACTTTTTTAGTTTGTGGGTCAACAACATTAAGAGTATTTCGGGTAGAACTTTGCTCCACATGAAAACCAAGGAAGGTCATGGTCAAGTGATCTGCATTAAAGAAGATATATGGATGAGATTCATTCTCCCATCGCTTCCGAATGGTTAACCTGGCTAAAAAATCATCTTCAGAGTCACTGTCTCTGAGAAGTGAAGGGCTTTGGTCAGAAATGTTCAGGGAAGGAGATGCAAAGTCCCTAGCCATGTGTATCATGAATTTGACTATGAAGCTCTTGAAGCCACTCAAAATGTTTCCAAAAAAGTTTGGATCACAGAATCCTGAATTCTCACAATCTTTGAGCTGCAGGTTGAGAAACCAAGTAAAGTGCTTCAGTTCAGCCCATGAAGGGTCCTCCAGTCCACAGTTTGACAAAAGATGATGAAGACAGTCCACTTTGTTGCCCTCTACAGATCCAGCTTTATATTTGAAACAGTCCAAATTCTCATTTCTGTTGAATCTCTTTAAATATTGGTAAGGTCTCTGAACACCTTCACTCTTAAACTCTTGTATGTCCATCAGTGGGTCCAAGGATGCGTATTTCACCTGAGGATTTTGGTTTTCAATCTCCAGTACTCTAACTTCCTTTGGTGGTTTACAGTGAATGGTTGGCAGTAAGCTGAGAAGACCTTGGTTTGACTAAAAAGAAACCAAAGAGTTATACAAATAATTTATTTAAAGAATGCTCCAAGTAAAACTTTTTATCATTTTATTAACTATTACAATAGTTTTACACCCAGAATAAATGCCCAAATATTTCATAACAACCCAATACTGAATTACATAACAGAATGACTTGGGTAATAAGGGGAAAAGTAGAGAAATCAAAGTAAGCTGTAAGAAGTAAGACAAAGTATGTTCACAAAGATCTCAGCCTGGATGTGATAGATGGCAGGAAAAGACATACCTTTTTATGCAGTTGTCTATGATGAGCAGAATCTGGAAGAAGTGCTTCAACTGCAATCAAGTGGGCTTTGTTTCTCCTCCATAGTTTCCCTTCACTGTCACTCAGACATCCTAGAATCAGTAATCTGAACAGGAACTCCTCTAAACCACAACAAACCTGTTAAGCCAAATTTCTGCTATTAGCATCAAACAAAAAGTAAATTTTACAAAAAGTAAAATTACACCAATGATAAATGAGTAAACTTTGCAAAATAATAAAATATAGTGTAGTAATACATACAGCTGCAGTGTCAATGTGCAGGAGAACAGGATCTTGTTCTTTCAGTGATGACTGCTTCTCACAAAGTGTTCGAACTAAGCAATCTGTATCAACACTGGGTTCTATCAGTCTAACTGGCAGATAAGTGGCATTTGGAAAAGTTGTCTTGAAATTCTGGAACATCCTTTTAACATAGAGTGACTTTCCTGCAAGGAGACAAAAGTGGCAAATATTTACCAGGTTATCTTAACATTTTGATCATTTTATTGCACTAATTTATATCAAATGTATTTTTATATACTCAAATACACACCAACAGCTGCACGTTTAGATGTAATCAACCAGGAAGAAATACCATCTGGAAAGACCTGAAGTTGACGGCCTTGAACACAGGGAGAAGAGAAGTGATGCTGAAGGTATTTCTTGCCACTTTCTAAGGAAACATTCAATCCAGCTTGCACCTTGTAGTTGCTAAAGAATGATGGGATATATCTGTCTTGGTTCACAGGACAAACTATAACCATGCGAAAATTAGATCTAGCACTCCTCTCCATTTTCTCAAAACGCTCTGCCAGAGCCACGCTTACATTATAGGTCAGTAAACCTGGATTAACCAATGTATAGATTTTCTGATGGTGGCTTGGAGCATCTTGACCTAGGCATCGCCGAAGAAAGATCTCAACCTCTTCTTCACTTGTGTCCTCTTGGCACATTAGCACCTCGTCAACTGAGGGAAAAGCCTGTTCTGGGCTGTTCATGTACAACGCAAGTGTGCTGGTTATTAATTCTGTAGCAGGGCACAGAATGAGATTGGGCTTTCCGTCGTGAAGAATAGATGGCAACTTGCGCATGATGTTTAGTTTGTTCATAGCAGAGAAACAGGTAAGAAACTGAGCAAGGGTCTTAACGTCCATGTATTGTGTAAGGTATTTGGGCATGTTATTCCTGAAGTCCTGCCACAAATTCTCCAGAGTTTCCATAACTGTGTTTGTAATTTTGCATTCATGGGCCTGTGTGGAGGAGACAGAAAAAGTCTCCATCATATCTTCTTCTGACCCAATTTCATTGCTACTGTCCTCCACCTCATCCTGATCGCCTTCTGCCAAACTTTCTTCTGATCCAATATCCTCCTGAAGACTTTCACAATCTTCTTCAGAATATGCTTCAGAGCTAGATGAAAGTTCTTCTAGAATATCCTCAGTGAAAATGTCAACTCTCTCTTCTGCTGTGTCTTTGTCAATATTAGTGTTTTCTTCTTGCTGTCTGGGTCTGCTAATATCCATAGACTGTTCAGACTCTGATTTAGCACTGGAGTGGCTTGGAAGTTCAGGCTGACCACTCTCTTTTGCCTTTACAAAGGCAAGTCTGATATCACTCAGTGTACTATCTGGCTTAAGCGGAGTGAGCAAGTGCCATATTTGTTGTGGCACAGGCATTCCTTTTTCACAGATTTTGTAGATCCAGTAGCAAAGGTAGACCACTTGTTCTGAGGTATAATAATTGAGCGCATAGAATTGAGAGCGCAGCTCAGACATAAAGCTACGCCAATCTTCATGGCAGGCTTCCATAGAGCGGCATACTTTTTGAAGCTCCTCTGCAACATGCCCATGATACACAATATGTCTCTCAAGCAAAGGAAATTGTATGTTAATGCATGGGTCCTTTTCATGGTTGCATATTACAAGTGCAATCAAGTCCTGGAACAATAAGTTGCCAGATGAACATAGCTGCATGAGGATGCGCCCCATTCTCTGTACTCCCTCAAATATCTAGAATAAAGAGACATAATTTTCACATCATTTCATAATTATAATTATAATATCTTCCATTCATAAACTAATCACCAATCTTATCTATCCACCAAAATATTATTCAGAATATGTGTTCTGGTAAACTGACCTCCATGAATTTGTTTACTTGCTCCTTGTCATGCTCTCCCTTGGATGACATTAGCATCAGTTTGTTCTGTAACTCCAGTAATTCATCGAGACTGCATGTCTTATCAATTTCGCTGTTTTTTACCTTCATGCATAAAACATTGCCCAGGGATTTCTACAAAATAGCAACAAAAAGAAATTCCAACAGTCTTGAACAGTCAAAAATAAACATCCCTATATTTACATACACCTATATTTATAGAGGCTTATTCCAAAAGATATCAGTTGTCATAAAGGCTGCTTTCATTCATTTTGATTTGAAGTTGTCATATAAACCTGCATGTGTCTTTTTTGAGTTCAATGCCACACTGTAAATTCAACTATGTACTTACTTTTCCAGAAAAATGATCTGGCCAGCCAACATGGTACACACCACAGGTATTGATTGCTGAAGCCAAATAAAGAGAGGACTTTTCCACAGAGCCATAAGTCTCACTCAGTCCTTTCAGCCAGTCTAACCAACAAGCGGAGTCTTTCTACAGACAGATGCACACCCTGTTAACAACTGACATATGACTAAATCTGCTTAAAAACTCTGATATACTATTGACTATCCTTATAAACAGTACACATTTCAATAGAGTCCAAATATTCACAGCCAATGGTCTCAGTGTCTTACATAAAGTATGAGGGCTGAAAGAGGTCTATACTGTATAGTACATATCTCTGCATAAAAGCTTACCAGTTTTTCTGGAAGTTTTTCATCTTTTTTGAGATTAGCCCAGACTTCCTGAGCACGGGCAATGAACTCTTCAAAACCTGCTTTCTCATCTAAGGAGTATAACAACGGACTGTAACCCAAGACAGCATCTTGAAAACTGGTCAATCTGTCAATCTCAATGTCATTCTCTCCAGCCGAAATGGAAGCTAAATCCGTGAACACCTTCAGCTCACTTCGGTCTGTTCAAAAGCACAAATGATTAGTTACTGTAAGGAACAAACACTTAAGTAGAAATCTGGGTAACACTTTACAATACGGCTCAATAACTCATAGGTAACTATGCAGGGACTAAGCAGGAACTAATGAGAAGTACTATATTAACACCTAAGTCACTACTATTAACTACTTAGGATTACTGGGTAATTATTCACTAAGTAATAAATAAATAAATAAATAAATGTAATTAATTAGTAACTAAGCAAAGGTTACACAGCCTTATATGTCCCCTGGAGATCTACTAGCTTACCAATTAATACTAATCACGTCAGATCTTCAAATACTGCCTGACCAACCTATTGAAGAACTACTAGCTGATACAAAGTAGAATATTCGTAGTAGAATATTCTTAAGTAACTTCAATATATGCTTTATTATTATAAGCATAAAAATACATGCTCAGAAAAGGCAGTTTACACTAATGTGAAAGATTACCAAAAAGCACAACCAAGTATGAATCTGTTTATCAGCTCTGAATATATTTGAGACATTTAATGAACTTACTCTTAATCGTGATTTTAACCCAGTTGACTAGTTTTTCGCTGTTCAGGAACGCCTTGAGACAAGCTGTGTGCTGATGGTTGACGTGAGAAAGCTTTTGCTTGGCACTAATAAGGTCCTTGCTCAATGAAACTAGGGGCTTCTTTTTGAATGAATCTTCTCTCTGCACAACACAACACAATGTTTTCACTTACACTGTAAAAACTATTACTGTAAAATGTATAAAGATTTACAATTTTAGGAGGAAACAAATGGTTATAAAAACATATTTACAGTAAAGACCTGAACATATATTTAGGTAATTGCTGTACTTTTTTTTTTTTTTTTACAGTACATCATTGTTACCAGTTAAATTAAAATATAATGCTCATTTGTCTGAACAGTACACTGCTCTAACGGCCCAATCTTTTACAGTACAATCCTGCAAAGTAACAAAACAGTATTTTGCTGTAAAATAAATACTGTACATTTACAGCACTTCTTTTCAGTGTATCTAAACACACACTTAAGTAAATGTGAAAAAGTTTGTGATTAAACTGATTTTACCAGCTGAGTAAGACTGTATATATGGCTGAAGTCTCCTTTCAGATTGAGATTGTTTTTTATCTTCAGTATTGCACTGGCAGACTCTGCCGCATGGTGAAGCTGTCTATACTCCTGGATCTGACTGAACCTTGGTTCCAGCCAGTTGTTCTCCAGACCTGGATATTTCTCAAGCTTTGTGGCCATAAGCTTCATCTCCTTCTTGAGCCGAGCGCCATCACCTTTGTCTCCACATCCTTTAACAGCCTTGTCCACTTCCTCAAAAGTCACAAATCCATGACTAATCCTTGCACCTAGCTGGTAAAAGTCCTTAAGAGAAGGCTGCCATATTTCAGAAAGAACGTCTTTCAGCAACAGACAAAGATAACCAGAGTCCATAGCCAGTGCATTTGCTCTGTCCATCCATGATTTGAGAACCAGATTGCTGTCTTGAAATTCGTGCATCTCTTTTGCTGCATTCATCACTGTAAGTAAGTCAGCACTGTAGTATAGAACTTTCCCTGTGGAAATATCTTTTAGATCTTCATTGGAGAAGCATGACTGTACTCCCACCAGCTCACTTAATCTCATTGGCTGCATATCAATCTTGTGTTCTTTCTCAAGTGGTGAGATCTCAGGTACTGATGGAGCATGAACAGAAATATCAAATTAAATGAAGAAGGCTGCTGAATGTACAGTCTCTCTTATTGTAGAGAAGCAAACTCACCTTGAATTATCTCTGAGATTTTCCTAACCATTTTTATGAGGACATCTATGTGTTTCCTTTGTTCCAGCAGGGCTTGGCAATCTTTCTCTCTTTGATTAAGTAGTCTTTCTACATCAATAGTGATTTTATTAAATTTGATGTGTTTTTTACCTAAAAATGGAGACACAATGGATCACATACTTAAAACATGGTGGTTAATGGTGAAATGCAACACACGTAAAGATATTCACCCTTCTGGAAAAATCACATACACTTCACATGCGATCACATATGAAAAGTAAACATGTGAAACTAGTCATGTGAAAAATAAAAGTGCATGCCCTACATGTACCATGGAAAAAATGTATCACGTGAAAAAAATCACATCAAATTAAATGAATTGTGAGAAACAATCACGTGAAAAATGAATCATGTGAAATAATAGTACAAAAATGTTTTTAAAAATGTGTGTAAACAGAAATTACACTTGGAAATAAATGAATCATATGAAACAATGACAAGTGGAAAAATTTTAAAGATATGCACTACGTGTAAAAAGTCTACATATGGAGTATGTGTGAAACATCAGTACCTAAAAACCACATGTACATTATATGATCATTTGCACGTGTAGTTCATGTGTCTTTTCTGCAAGGGCTGTTCTTATAGGCATAAAATATCATATAGCACTCACATTTTTTGTACAGCTCTTGGAATTGATTCCGATGTTTCAGGATAATCTGCAGGTGACCAAAGGGAATATTACCCTGGCAAAGAGAATTGACCAAATGACCATAAGTATCCTGGCACATGTTCATGACTTGACTGGCCTCTTCATTTAACTTGTAATGACTCCAATCTCCTGAAGAAAGAGAAATCGCAGGTAAGGGATGTTAGGGCTGTTGGTGTCACTGTAACTATGACTGCAGAGTAGTGGTTAAAATATACAATTTACCAATTGATCTTCATTTAAATATCAAAATTCATTTGCGATTTGTAATTTTCTCTGCGACGTGATCAATACTACCAGTGCTGCTTTTTTTTTTTTTAACCCTACTTGTTTAGGTGTTTATGTGCATATGGGTGGAGACAGAAGTAATGCAGACTATTAGTGGTAAAGGCAACTGACACGATTTAAAATGAAAAGTTTTAGATATGTTTTTTTTTTTTTTAAATATCATAACTAATCCATATCTTTTGTGTCACTGACATTTACATTTCTTATTTCTGATCCATGTGAAATACTGTAAGCCATCTATAAATCAGTCCAAATTCCAAATGGTTTCTCATTCAATGTGTTTGTTTATCTAGTGTACGTCATAGAATGTCATTTGAGATTCTTCCAGCGAAAATGTGTGATTGACAAGGTCTTCATGTCATGCTATGTTAGTATTAATATACTGTAAAGTCCATTTGTCCTTTACTTTCATAATCACTTATGCCATTCTGTCATCACAATTTATGACAGAATGAGTGGTACTCCTGAACACACACTGTGAAAAACCAGATAAACTGGCTTGGCAGATATGGCCAGGTGTCATGGTGCCCCTGATAAGCAGGGAATGCTGTGTCTACTACATAGAGAATAATTATGTGCATAACCATTAAGGCTTAAGTGTTGTAGTGTACCCTGAGATAAGAGGACATGGACAGCAGATTGGTCATCCAGTAGCTGGGTCACACTGTCTTTTCCAAAACGAGCTGTTGACTCAGTAATGATCGAGGACAAGATGGAGGAAGAAGCATGTTTCAAGTATGGATGTAGAGTCTGCAGAAGATTCCCTTCTTTACCTGCCTGAATGTGACATAAATATTAATTCATTCATTATTCATAATCACTTTATCCTGGTCAAGTTCCCAGGGCACTGTGAACACGTCATTCACACCTATGGGCAATTTTGTGTAGCCAATCCACTTAATGCTATATTTTTTGGAAAGTCGAGGAAACTGGTTATCCTTGAGCAAACCCATGCAAACACATGGAGAACATGCAAAAGTCATTTATTTACATAGTAAGTAGCAAAAACTGGAGAGACCTAAAACAGGAATAAACACAACCTACTGATTGGCAAAGCCATGGCATTAAGAAAACTGTCACCAACCTGGCATAACTTTTTAATGGCAGAGAAGCACATATCCTGAAAACAAGTCTGAATTGTGGCGTGGCTTTTATCTATAGCTCCTGCTAGTGTTTCCAGACAACAGATCTGTACCTTCTGTATGTCATTAAGCTGTAGAATAAAAGACGACAGAAAATTATATAATTTACATGCATTATTAGTTAACAGTCAATCATGAATGTGCCCTTGTATGGGTCTACCTCAGAGATCCTCTTTTTCAAGTCTCTCTCTACACAGCACATCCATTGCTCTGTAACAGAGGGAACTGTACACTCCAGCCCAAAGAAAGCATTCCAGAGCTATAGGAAGGGGAAAAGGCATTGTTTAAGACAGCCTTCTGATAACACACATACAGTCAACTTAGTATTTCATTACTGCTGTACCTCCATTTCTTTTGGGTAATTGAGTCTGGAATGTTGAATCAGAGGATTCTGCAGTAGACTGTCTTTCCACTGACTGAACTCCTTCTGAGTGGTTTCAAGTCGTTTCAAAAGCATTTTCTTCTCTGAATCTTTGTCCTCTCCATGCTAAAAAAAATTTAAAAAATCACTAAGTTGTAAAAGTAGATCGAGAACAGCGTTAAACAGACTGTTTAGCTGTGATGTTTGATACCTTTGAAAGAAATTCATACTGAATTTCAGCCATTTTTAAAACCAGCTGAAAGGATAGAACTGTTGCGTTATATGCCGGAACAAGTCGAGTCATTGCACAAGTGCTCTTATGGACGTTTGTGCAGCACTGAAATATGGCGTCCAACCATTTAGAGCTCATGAGCCTGAAAGTAAAATCATATCAAATAAAAGCCAATGACACAAAACATCATTATGGATTTGATTCATTATATAAAGAATAAAACACTCTGAGATATGCTGTTATAGAAAAATATTTAACAACAAGGTGGTGTGATGCAGCTGGTTGAAAAGCAGAGTTATTCTTATGAAACCAACATTGATTATTTTCCAAAAACATACAACATCTGTCAGAGCTGCTGTTATAGAAAATTAGTCAACTCCTTCTTATGAATTAGATTCAAGAATTCTGGAGAAGAAGAATTCAGCACTGTGGTACCATGTGGTACAATATGGTGCAAAAAGCACGAGAGTGACCCGTAATAGCAACAGCCTAGGATCCTACCTTTCTTTCTCCTTATCAACACATTTCAACAGATCTGCCAGAATCTCTTCTGTGACCTGCAAGATAAAAAGCATTTGTGAAATTATTTGCCTTGATGCAGGTTAATAACTTGTTCTATGCGACAGCCATCATCATACCACCCACCTGCAGATCTTTCTGTGTACGGTTAGGATCAGTGTTTCGAAGGTGTAGTTGAAAATCTTTCAATCTGTACATCAGGCTCTGAATTAGCTGTTCAGATGCAATTTCTGTCAACTTGGCAAACTTGGATATATCATCAAATGCTATCATGGACAGCCAGGCAGTCACAACATGAGGCTTGTCCTTGGCCAGTGACTTGTGCTTTTCAACCAGTTCAAGGGTCATCCTTGAAAATATAACAAAAAAAGTTCATGAAAATATTCATTTTCAGTATATTTCTTATTTAATCAATTAAGGTCCCAATTATGGATATGTTTGAGAACATATTTGTAGGTAAATCTTTTTTTTATTATTATTTCTTTCAAGACCTCTCTGTTCTAAACCTGCCATTAATGTTGACTATTTTTTATACATAATGTATACACAAATATTTTGAGTTACAGAAACGAGTATGAAACGAGTAGGATTATATGTAAAACACCTCTTAAATAAACCTTAATTGTAAAAATAACATAAACTGACAGACCTTCTCTTATCAGAATTTGTTCTTATTTTCTCTCTGTATGTACGGCACTCCACGTATTGCAGTCCTGTCCAGTCTTGTTCCTCCACAGTCGGCCCGGCTCGGCCTGAGCCTGCGCCAGGCGGCCTCACAGAATGGAGGAGAGGAACCAGCAGAAGTGCCTCTGAGATCAGAAGGCGGGCACACTGGTTTATCAGACCGATTACTGTGCTGAATTGAAAAATGAAACCAAGCAATAACCATTAATAATAATAATAATAATAATAATAATAATAATAATAATAATAAGCAGAAGAAGAAGTAAAAGAAGAATGACTGTGGTTATTAGGTAACACTTTTTTTATCTTTGAAATTATTTATTTCATCTTTACTAATAGAACATTCATGAACTATTGAAAACTCTTGTGTGGTGTATCAACTTCCTCTAGGAGCAAAAGATTTAATGTTGTTAAACTGAAGTGTTGATGGTCCTTTTGCATTAAAAACTACTACGAAACACCATTACAAGTTCACTTGTTTACGAAACCCATAAGACAAGTGAATTAATTGTACCCTCAAACTAAAGTAGTAATCAAATGTGCATTTGTTACTCTCATGTGTATACCTTCTATACCTTAACATCTATAAATGTAATGAATATGCTTTTAGTAAAAGCAAACTAATCATTTGCAAGATAAAGATAAAAATAAAGTAACAGCGTCGATCAATCTAACCATGAACATTAAGGTTAAGCTTTTATCTTCTTTCTTTCTAATGTCCCCTAACTAGACATAAGATTTTCATAAATTCTCCAGTATTGTTTTATAAAATATGCATGCTCAGCAATGGTGGTTTGGTGATTTAGGCATTGGGAAACTGACTGGAAGGCTGTGAGTTCAAATCTCAGCATTGCCAAGCTACCACTGGGTCCTTGAGCAAGGCCTTTAATCCCTATACTGCTCACTGGTATACCATCTCAATTGTAAGCTACTCTGGACATACTATAAGCGTCAGTCAAATGAGTAAATGTAAGTATCCTTCATATAAAATGTTACCAATTGTTAACACTTTGGCCTTCACTCTAGCCAGATCATTTTTGATTTAGGTTTTTACTTTAATTTGACACCCACCTGTATATCACCTGTAGGTATACCTATCATTAATCTATTTTTTTTTTTTACATAATTATTATACTATTATACATTTATAATTCAAACCAGGTTCTCTGTGGCTCACTGTTTTATACTTACTGCTGCAGTGATGGAAAGGAATTTTGCATTTCTTGTACTTGTCTGAGAGCAGGAGCAGATGATACCAGCTGACAGAGCACACACCAGTCTTTAATCCCGAGCTTGACACCAGATGCACGGGTCACCTGGAACACTGAGAGGCCAACTGCAAGAGGGCCGACATTAGCTGAGCTCTCTGATGAGCTTCTTTCAGCATTCAGTATCTTAACCAGCTTTGCTGCTATCAATTCAGACACCTAAAGCAGATAATCAGAAGTTGAAGATATGTAACAATTTCTAAAGATTGAATTACCTTTATTAGAATCAAAAGCTTTCACTGGCCTGTATAAAAGGAGCAGACAGCTGATTAGGGTAAAAAACCCGCTGACTGGCACTGAGAAAACACATCTGATACTGGTTTAAGAGTTGTGTGAATGTCTTCATGGCCTCCTGGTTTGATGGTTCCCATTTCTCAAACAATCTGTTCAGTAGTAAACGTGCAGAATTCTGCCAGGCCTCAGATATGACTTTTTCGGCAGATATGAGCCAGCTCCTCAGCCATTCCGTAAATTTTCCTGGACCTGAACAACTCATATGGGCCTCAAAAAGGTGGATTTCTAGACAGTTAAAAAATATCAATAAATAGTTAGAATAATGACCAAATGCAATAAATAAATAAATAAATAAATAAACAGGAGGACAACTTTCCTACCTTTTAGTGAGCCATCAAAAGGAATCTGGAGGTATCTTGTGGCAAGTTCCACTACTGTGTTCCCTCGTTTCTGCACTGCATAGCGGTATAATAGCTTGTCGCCACGCGTCACATAATGTTCATCAACAGAGTATTTCGCCTCAATTAAATAGCCATTCTTATTCATGCCACTATTACACAGGGGAAACATAATATAATTATCAACACACACCAAGACCAATATCATTGAAGAATTCAGACTATTTGTATACAGCATGTAATAAATATTTGGTATGTTGCCTGCTTGCTGCTTGTCAACTGCTACATCATAAATAAATGCTCCTACAATTAGCCTACAGCACAGCTTCTCAACCCCCCCATATTGGAGGAGACTAGGTATAATGATTATCTATATTCTATATTAAATATATCTATATATCCTAATCTATAATCTGTTATTGATAGATAGATAGATAGATAGATAGATACATAGATAGATAGATTTTGTGGTTTTGTACTTTTTTAAATTACTTTTCATAACTTTTATGATTTTATTTAATAACTTATGACTTTTATAAAACTATATAACAGACAGGTATGGAATGAATTATCAAAAATGTTTCTGAACACTATAACTACTTTGAACAAGAGAACTAGGTTGTAATAACGTGGACTATTTTACATGTAAAACATGTTGCATTCCATTCGTCTTGTGCTATAAAAACATTCGCATACGAATTATGCAAATTGGGATGAAGGGAGCGTCTCGTTATCTATGACATTGTTAAATCTCCGGCTCTCAGCCCTTCACTGAACAGAGCAGACGCAGAGAGAGGTGTGAGTGCAGCGGGAAAGCAAGACCTGGCACTTGTAGGACAGTACTGGCGATATTTGGAAAGTTGCTAAAGTTTGTCCAAAAAGTCGCTAGATTTGTCGCTAGGCGCTTTTTTGCTAAAAAAGTCGCTAAATGGGTCTGAAAAGTCGCTAAGTTGGCAACACTGGTCTGCACTGACAGCTAGATAAGAAGCAGGCTAAGCTCTGCCTCTCCCAAGCAAAAAGAAAATGCAGAGAGAGAGGGAACGCAGGGTTTTTCATTTATGCACATTCTATTTGAAAAGCAATAAAATACACCGAGGACCCAAACAATGCCCTGTCTGTAGTTTTTTTGTTCTTGAAAACAATTTGCGCCCCCCTTCCGATCTCTCCGCACCCCCCGGGTTGAGAACCACTGACCTACAGCATTACTCATTATTTTCATCTGCTATAATACACTACATCCTATTTAATAATAGCCCATTGACTATGTTCTTCCAAAGTGTGTCAGAGTAATTAAAAAAAGTGTAAAACAACAAGGCACAATCTGAACTGAACTGACTTATTGCAAATTAATATACAACTAGCATACAATATCATAAAAGGAAACTCACCTGAACAGGGTTATTTCTAATTCAGCAGAACCATTTTCATAACAGATCAGAAGCTTGTCTTCCTCACTGTTAAACTTGAAGCTTTTGTCCATAACTATGTACACATAAAATGTGAACATGGGTTTCCCAGTTGGTCCTCTCACTGGGGACGTTGTTCTAATAGAATAAAAAGTGTTAGATATCGGTCACTTTCTCTTAGTAAGGGTTTAAAAACTTACAATTTAGCCAGAGTGATTAATAAAATGAAGTCTACCTCTGCGCTGCTTTGTCGTGGGTTTTGCCGTCCTGTCCTGCTACTGTCTGGTTGGTTTTCTCCTTTGAGTCTTTGCCTGATGCTGCTTGAGCATATGACTTAGGTTTTGTTTCTGTAGACTTGGGGTTAGAGGAATCTTGTGGATCTTTTCCCGTCTGTTCTCCCTTCTTGCTCTTGATGTCCTCCTCCTGCATTACTTCATCACAGTGTGATGGTGTAGTTGTTCCTTCCTTCTTGTCTCCTTCAGGATCAGGAGGTGTTGATACAGAATTGTCAGCACCCTTTTCTTCATTTGTCTTGGGTGAATCATTTTCTGCATTCCCTTGGCCTTGAATGGTGGCTTCGGACCTGGGATCTGACTCGGTTTGTGTGTGACATGATTTGTGACTGATGGACTCAGTCTGGGTCTCTCTGTTATTAATATTTCGTCTTGTTTGGGTTTGAGCATTCACTTTTCCTGTCTCAGGCACTGGGCTGCTAGCACAGTCCTGATCAGGCTGGAGTTCACTCTGGTTACTTGATGCAGTGTCTTCATTTTGGCTCTGAACCTGGGCTGGGGTTGAGGTTCTGCCACCACTTGCTGATTTTTTGGTCTTCTTCCGTCTTTCTTTCCTAGTTTCTTTGTTTGTCTTTTTCCTCTTCATTTTTAAATTCTTTCAAGCTTGTTTTCAGGCACATATACAATGGAAAAGAATGCAAACAGTGACTATAATTTAATTTTTGATGATGCATAACTAAATAAGGTTCATCAAATAAAAGTGGAGCTGAATTTAACATTTCAAACTCAATCGGCTTTAATATGTTTTTCATGCACGGCAGTAGAAATCCCAGACTCCCATAAGTTCTGAGGCATTATGGATTTGTCTATAAAATATAATTTCACTGTTTTTTAAAACTATCACTTGGTGGCCACTTTATTAGGTCTATCTACCACATACAGTAGGTGGCATCGTAATTATACATGTCACCTACTGTATGTGCCCTTATGTCAGCCTGTGATTCAGTGGAAATGGGCCACCGCTGACCATATATTATCTACATAGTGGACAATTTATCCATGTGGTGCTGGTACAATACCTTCGCTGTCATTTATTTATTTATTTATTTATTTATTTATTTGAATTGCTCAATGTTACTATCAACCAAACAACATCACCATCTCACCAGCACAACTTGTCCACTCCCTTTTACACCAGACCTGTGGGAATCACTGCAACAGTGCCATGTTATCTGTCACAGTACACCCACAAGGTATACCAGCAAGGCAATGGCTTAGTGACCAGTAAGAATACAGAGAGCGAAAGAGAGACAGAGACAGTGTGAGAGAGAGACAAACAGAGAGAAAATCAGAGAGAGAGAGAGAGAGAGAGAGAGAGAGCGAGACAGAGAGAGTGAGAGAGCGAGTGAGAGAGAGAGTGAGAGAGAGAGGGAGAGAGAGAAAGTGAGACAGTGAGTAGAGAGTGGGAGAGAGAGAGGGAGAGGGAGAGAGAGAGAGCGCGAGTGGAAGAGAGAGAGAGAGGGAGAGAGAGAAGGAGAGAGAGAATAAGAGATAGCGTGAGAGAGAAAGAGAGAGAGAGAGTGGGAGAGAGAGCGCGAGTGAGAGAGAGAGAGAGCGAGTGAGAGCGAGTGGAAGAGAGAGAGAGATAGGGAGAGAGAGAGAGATAGGGAGAGAGAGAAGGAGAGAGAGAGTGAGAGAGAGAGAGAGCGCGAGTGAGAGTGAGAGAGAGAGAAAGAGAGAGATAGAGTGGGAGAGAGAGAGAGAGTGAGAGTGGAAGAGAGAGAGAGAGAGAGAGAGAGAGAGAGAGACTTGTTTTTCTCAGTTCAGTTCAGTATATGGCAGTATAATAAACCTCCTTCCCTTAGGTTTCGTTTCAGTGACGTATCTCACATTTAACAGATTTCCTGGATTAACTTATGCCTTAAAAATGTGTTTATTATCATCGAGGACTTCAAAGAATAATGTAAACATACACTTGTGCATCCTGACTTAGACATTTCCCATTGCTTTCGAAAAATACTCAAAGAGTAGCCTAACTGTGAAATATCTCAGTATAAACCTGCCATCATTTCACACCGCCTGCACTGACATAAGGTCTCTAACCAAGCTGCTCAAAGTAAGACAGTAAACTAAATAAAAGCACACCCCCTACCTTTAACTAGCACTTTTCCTCCAGTCAGTGAGATGAATCCGAAACATGTCATATGCACAGAGATCTGCAGCGGTCTGACAGCGAGCTTTGTGTAGCACAGACTCCACATCAACACTTTCAGTTTCGTTTCCTCCCACTGAGGTCTCTCTAGCTCTCTATTCAGGAAACCCATCCAGCAATAAAGCTCTAAAGCTCCACTGAAAATCTTCATCAGATACTAAAGTGTAGCAGGTAAAACTGCCATGCTGAGCAAACTAAACTGTAAAAACAGCTTCAGAATTAGAAAGTGTGATTGAGAAATACAGTGTAAATGGCCGTATAGTAATTATATATATATATATATATATATGTATGTATATATATATATATATATATATATATATATATATATATATATATATATATATACACACACACACATAAATCACAGAGCAACATGCAAATAAACATGCAAATAAAGTGCAGATTCTACTTCATTTACCTAATACATGCATCATATGCTTAATTAAGTTTTAAATTAATTATCAAGGTAATTTTCAGTATGTATACTATATGGCCAAAAGTATGTGGACACCTGACCAATCACACACATGTCCTTTTTTTGAAACATCCCATTCCAAAGTTGGTCGTTCCTTTGTTATTATAATAACCTCCATTCTTCTGGGAAGGCTTTCCATTAGATTTTGGAGCATGGATAAAGGGATTTGTCCTCATTCACCCACAAGAGCATTAGTGAGGTCACTAATGCTGATGTCATGTGAGAAGATCTGGGACACAGTCTGCATCCCGAAGGTGTTCAGTGGGATTTTGGTCAAGGTTCTGTGCAGACCACTCAAGTATTTCCACTCCAGCCTTGGCAAACCATGTCTTCATGGAGCTTGCTTGGTGCACAGGTTCATTGTCATGTTGGAACATGTTTGGGGGCCTTTATTTCCAGTGAAGCGTAATCTTAATGCTATAGCACAGTGTTTCCCAACCGTCTGGCGTCTGATGAGAGTAGGGGTGCCATGTAAATGTTAAAATGTGTATAAAACATTTAATATATATGAGAAATATCTGATGTCAGAAATAATAACACGGACAAGGAAATAATGAGACATACAGATACACACGCATGATAATACAAATAAAATATATATATAAATAATAATCATTCTCTCCCCCTCGACCCCCCTCGCTGACCCGTCAGCAGCACATCAACATCAGTATGCGTAACGTATGCGTGTTTTATCCTAATAATTCGCGTGTCACGATGCGTGTGTGGTGCAAAAGAATATGGACAGATTTCTTAAACGAAAAAGCTCCAGATGCTTCTGAACCATCAACTTCATCCTCATGGAGCTAACGCCTTGTTTATACTTCCGCCTGGCTCCGCAGCGCGAGCCTCCACTGACTGCGCGCGCACCTAAACAGACTCGCGAGGCGTTTATATTTGACGCGCTCGCGGTTGTAATATTCTTTGAAACGAAAGGGGGCGACTCTGAGTAATCGTCCTATAAACCAACAGAAAGTAGCTGAGAGAAGAAGTAGTTTGTCTGAACAACCATAGCAACGCTTACAAACAAGGCGTTTCGCGTGGAGTTGCTGAATGCTGAGGAGGAATTGTTGTGTTTGTTGTTGACGATGTTTGTTTTCAATACACTGGAAATACACTAAAACCCACAGTATGAAAAAAGAGCAAAGAATCAAATAAAACCCAGTAAACCTTGAGATTATCACTTGTCAGATTACACCAAAAATATAGCTATAAATAGTATGAGAAAATGTATAAAACTAAATTGAACAACCTCAATTTTTTTTATTCATTTCATTAACCATTTTTATTAAACGTGGACCTTTGCTTTCATTAAATAGACTTATTATTTATTGTAGGTTCATTCTGTAAATGTTAGCAATTACTGTAGACATAAGCAAAAAAGTGGGAGCTTCCTGCAGATGTCATTTCTCACATTTACAAAATCAGATGATTATGTTTACCCATCAGTGTAAATGTCTATTTATGTATAGAGACAAAAAATATATATATATATATAGATATTACAGAATGATCAGTGTAAACGTCTCTTTATGTAAAAAAGTATTAAAATTCAGTAACTGTATCCCAGAGATCACGGCTTCACTACGGAATACATTTTCTATTTTTATTCCAGTATGTGCAATCTTCATCTTCATCTATACAATGTAGATTTTATTCAGGCTTCACTGATATAGCTATAGTATCTTGAATATAGTCCTTTTTTTTGTTAAATCCTTTCTCTGAGTTTGACAGGTGAAGTAGTGAAGAATCACACCTATGGATTTTCTGCTTTCATCACTCTTCGAATCACCACTCTGGTTTTGCGTCTTGGCCTGGTGTCAGGTTCAGAGGTCACCATGTTTCCTTCTGCCCTGGGTCTCTCCTCTCGTCCTGACCGAACCTCATCGACAAAAGACTCCACTCCTTCAAATTTGGATGTGAGCTCACCCAGTCGCTCCTTTAAAGAGTTGAACTCTTTATATAGATCGCTGAGGGCTTCAGACAGAGATCCAATCCTAGAGAGATGTTGTCACAATTTCATATGTCTCGGAAAAATGCAGCCATAGAATTCATATCGATAAAAAATATACTTTAGATGTATGAATTATCATATTGCAGACAACAGAACTGACCTCCCATAGTCCGGTAGCACAGTGCTGTGGTCATTGAGAAGCAGATCTTTCACCTGAGTCATAATGGCATATTTCCAGTTGTCCAGGACTAAAGTGAGATTGGCACATCCTCTGGCATTCACCTTCACAGCTGCAGTATGGCAGTCAAGGGGTTTAGTTATCCAGGCTGTTTTAATCTCACATACTAATAAGTTTAGTAGTAAGTTGGACTTGTATTAGGACATTTAGTCCTTCATTCAAGAGGCTTAGAGCTGAGAAATATTATTATAATGATTAGAAATGTATCTACAGTGGCTGGCATAAATATCCTCCTCATGACCGTTTCCGTATTATGTTGTGTTATAATCTGGAACTTAAATGGACTTAATTGTGATTATATGTCACGAACGGACCCAAAGTAGCCCGCGATATTAAAGTATGGGG
Organism: Ictalurus furcatus; assembly: GCF_023375685.1. Classification (NCBI taxonomy): domain Eukaryota; kingdom Metazoa; phylum Chordata; class Actinopteri; order Siluriformes; family Ictaluridae; genus Ictalurus; species Ictalurus furcatus. The sequence goes on along the minus strand of NC_071267.1, from coordinate 20,878,834 downwards.
GAAAAGCTACCTAGTTTGAAAAATTGTTATATATCCATGTTGTGAGAAACGTGGACATATAACAAAGTTTGTACTAAAAAAATAGGGTTCCTAAGACTTTTGCACAGTACTGTAAATCAACCTGTTTCTGGAAAGACCCAAATTTGACCATCATGATAATCAAGGCGCTATCAGAACATTCCAAGAAAAATATCCAAATCTTAGTACATCATGCAGAGCACCAGTAAATCCATTATTTAAAAAAATGGAAAGAATCCTGCACAACCGTGATTCTGCCTAGAGGAGGCTGTCCTCCAAAACTCAGTGACCAAGAAGGAAAGAGAGTCCATTTAAGTTCCAGGTTGTAACACTACAAATAGTGAAAAGGTGTAAGGGGTGAAAAAAAAATTATTCAAAGCATCTCTCTTAGACTACAGATAAAAACATTGAACCAGACATGTCTCCTGATTCTTGAAATCATTTTCTTACACACACAAATAATTTTACCTTCAGCTCTGTAGTCCCACATAGTGTTTTTCTGCGCAGCTCCCAGAGAGAGCATAAAAAGCAAGAACTGCAAAATCTGCATTTTCTAGACACACACACACCTAAATTAAGCACATCATGCACATCAGACTCTCACTGAACCGATAATATAAAATATGATGATGAAAAAAAGGTTGAAAGAAATTGTGAAATTCAAAAAACTCTGAAATTCAAAAAAACTAAATACAACATTACATCAGAGTTATAAACTCACAACATCATATCCACTTCCAAAAACAACAACTTCAAATGCAAACTATTACGCTACGTTTTCATAAATCTCAAACAACACAAATGGTGCACATAGTGTTTAATCATAAAGTATTGCTTACCTCCAAATAAGTTCATCAAAAAACCTATTGTTAAATTTCAGACTACTAGGAAGTGTCGAAATATCCCAAATGACTCCCAAGCACAATCCTTCTGCCATTTATATCTGTCTGTCAAGACTGTAATTCCGCCCCTTCATTGGGGTCTTCGTGAAGAGAGGGGTGGAGTCATGTTTCTGCGAATCCTAAAGGCCAGACACATAAATCCAAATTCTGCACTCAATTCAACATCGTTCTCGCATACCGCAGTCTGTAAACTCAGTAAACTGCTTAAACTGCGAGTAGTGCATGGTATACTGATCCACACACTGACTGAGCATAGTTTAGAAATCATTGTGTTGACCACTGCTCAATATCACAGACAATGTAGTCATATGAACAAACAAAATCAGAGCTCAACAGTAAACCTGTTCTCCAAAATAAACATGTGCAGTCCAAGATCAAACGACAACAAGACTAGAGATAATGTCTCTGAGCTGAAGGTTGTGTTTCATCTTGACATCTTATCTCCAAAGCAGCATTCCTGGACATCATCTGCAGCACATCTGGGGTCCTGAGGAACCGATGGAAAAACCTGGTCTGCATGTGTGATAGCTTAACCATACAGGCTCATCTCAGCAGATAAAACAATACATTTGTAAATACAAGTAAATATGTAGCCATGCATGTACATCTCACATGCTTGATGACGGATTACCAGCGTACAACGACGACGGGTTTAAATCATACAGACGTCTTCACAATTAGCGCACCTTGTTGAGACGTAAAGCGCACGTCATTCCGTTGTGTATGTGTGATGTCTGAGGTTGCTTTAATTACCCATACTGCACGTGTTTAAAGTTAATACTAACACCGTCTTTACTCACCAGCTGCGTGCGCCTTTAATAAACCTTGAGGATCTAAGTGTGCCAGGTAATAAATCCTTAAATCCAAAGATAAAGGCATTTAGTTAAATATTTGTGTATTTTTTTCATTGAATAGTTGTTCTGTATTGTTTTGTTTTGTTTGATCTTACAAAAATGAAATAAACCACATAGGAACATTATGACTGGAATAATGCCTATTTTTCATAAGGGATAAGGTTTGTATTCCTCTTTCCAAAATGAAATAAGAAGCCACTAACTTTTTTTTTTTTCAATGTGAAATGAAATAAAACTTGAAATGGCTTAGTGGTTAGCACGTTCGCCTCACACCCCCAGAGTCTGGGGTTCGAGTCCTGCCGGGGCCAGGTGTGTGCGGAGTTTGCATGTTCTCCTCGTGCTGCGGGGGTTACCTCTGGGTACTCTGGTTTCCTCCCCCAGGCCAAAGACATGCATGGTAGGCTGATTGGCGTGTCTAAAATGTCCATAGTGTATGTGAGTGTGCCCTGCGATAGCTTGGCACCCTGTCCAGGGTGTACCCTGCCCTGTGACCGATGCTCCCTGGGATAGGCTCCAGGTTCCCCATAACCCTGAAAAGGATAAGCGGTATAGAAGATGGATGGATGTTTCGATGTAATAGTATAATAATGACAAATGATATTTCTGCATGTTTTTGTCCTGTTTTGAAAAGGTGCAACTGTATAGTAGTGAGAAGGCCAGAAGGTCAGTCTTTACACTCATTATACGGGGAATTTCTCTACTTACTACATCAGGAGATTTTTTTTCTTTTCTTTCCTTAATGAAACATTAGAAAGTTCAAATTGATCTCGACTAGAAATGCGTGCAGGACAATGTTTTATATTCTCACTCACGCAGTTATAATTTTTTTCTACCGCAACATTTTTAAAAAATGAATTTAACTGATTCTATTTTCCACAATATAAACAAACTAGTAACCTAATTTAAACCAGCACTACCTTGACCAGGTAGTTACTTGGGCTGATTGAATCAGTGCTGTAAATGCACTGCACAGCAACTCACTTTAATGATTTGGATCTTTATGTGTCTGCAGGAAAGCAAAAAACCTCAGGCTCACTTTTTTTCTTTTCTTTTTTTTTTAAAAAAGAAATCCATAGTCCCTTGTCGTACACCTTTAATCTCAACCAGATGCCCTGTGATACCTTTCTGGCTAACAGTGTTCAAAAATAAATAAATAAATAAATAAATAAATCAAGCAAATAGTGTCATTGGTATAACACATAGTGGAATAATGTTATTGGTATCATATCTACTTTTGCATGCCTTTAGAACACATCTCTTCATTTTGAATAACGAATTCATATCTCTATAAACCCAGCACTAGATGTCTCAGAAGAAGATGCAAGGAGGCTTTCTATTTGGTGTTGGGCACAAATACTACAGCTGCCTTCAACTTCATGTAGGAAGGAACAGCAGGAAAACAAACAAAAAGGTATTTTAATTAACGACTTATTTAACCCTACCCTTAGCTGTTTGTTTGCTACTTCTACCCGTTCTTTATCCCTCTTCTTTTCCTTGTCTAGGTGTGGGACAAAGAGCCAGATGGAGATAGGAAAACTTAAAAGTGTGCAGCATTTCCTGCTGGAAGTCTTCGAAGATTACAATAAAACAGGCTTCTTGAGTGCTGAAATGTGTTTTGTACACATTTCCACTGGTGTCAGCAAGTGAGACACAGAAAGGGATGACAAAAGGAAGACATCTGGCATTTTGAGAATGCCATATTCAAAAACAGGGCAATCCCAGCTGTTCTGCACTTTAACGAAATTAAATTCACTAATAATAATAATAATAATAATAATAATAATAATAATAATTCCTTAGATTTATATAGCACTTATAAATAGGCACTCAAAGGGCTTTACATTGTGGTCTCCTCAACCACCACTAGTGTGTAGCATCCACCTGGATGATGTGGCGGCAGCCATAGTGCGCCAGAACGCCCACCACACACCAGCTATTGGTTGAGAGGAGTGTGATGTAGCCAATTCAGGGGTGGAGACTATTAATGGGCCATGATAGATAAGGGCCAATGGGGGAATTTTGCCAGGACACCAGGGTTATACCCCTACTCTTTACGAGGAGTGTCCTGGGATTTTTAATGACCAAAGAGAGACAGGACCTCGGTTTAATATCTCATCCAAAAGACAGCAAAGAAAGCAGCCATTGGCTTCATGATGTGCTGAAAAGATCAAACTGTAGCTTAAAGTACACCATAAAAAAGTCAGACACAAGTGACTACAACACTCAAAAGGTAGCTAATAAATCCTCACAGAATCAAAGAAATAAGAGCAGGTAATGATTGAGAAAAAGGTTTGTGGAACCTTTAATAGGGAGTCTCAATTAAAACTCAAGAACAATCTGTTACGGTGAGTTGAAGGGTCCAATGATCTGGACAGTTGTTTCATGAGTGTTGCAGAGTGCATTTTGTTTCATGAAAATCCACCAAGTGCTTATCCAGCTCAATGGGTTTGTTTTTTGGAAAACAGAATTGTATTAAATTCAATCAATATACATATACCTATGGTTCAAAAAAGAAAAACAAAAAGCCTCACTGAAATTAAATAACAGTATCAGTATCAATCTGCATATTATTTACACAAACATCTCCAGGCTGTGAGAATTAAGGGGGTGGGTTTTGGTGGGGGCATACATTTAATTCCAAAAACAAATTCAGCAAGTTTCATCAACATCCAGAACGCAACGATGTCGTCGGCTCATTTTGGACCGTAGAGAGAAAGAAACCTTGGCCAAGTGCTTTACTTAAATCAATCCCAGCATGCCTTGTGGCCACTGCAAAGAGGCTACAGGAACACAATCATTATTAGCTTTGGACATGTAGCCTAGTACACCACTGGTTTTCGCATAGCAACCCAGGACAGGCAGTGATGAAGTGGGCGGAGTTCTGATGGGGGGGGGGGGGGTAGCGAGTGTGTGAGAGGGAGGGGCTTTGAGAACAAGCCCACTGCTGCTTCTGTCTGTCAGGGCGGCGGTGTTTTATTTTTAACTGCGGGGCAGGCTGCACATCTCACAGTGCTCTGTGCCCGGTTGGTTCATGAAGGTGCAGTGGAGGCAGGACCACATGGCAGAGGACGATGCTGGAATAGATGGGCCACCCATGGCGTAGTCAAGAGAGCCTCCCTGCTGCCCTCCCACTGTGCCTGTGACAGAAAGGAAAGAATGTAAAATAATGAGAACAGCAACACTAAACAAACACTCATGCTTAACAAACTGCATATCAAAAATCATAATTAATGAGTAACATTCAACAACATTAAAGATTTATTTTGTAATGAGCTTCTTAGGGGACTTTCCTAGTTTAAACTTCTTTTATCAACACCCACGATGCCATTCAACTCTGTGCTGACAATTGCACCGGAGGGAATTAGCCTTTGCTTCAGCTCTGCCCAAAGTCCAGCTCTCTCACCCCCTCTTTATCTGTACAGTCCGAAGTTCCAAAGTTCAATCAAAGCCACTGTGTTGGAGTTCTCCAAAATCACTAACTAGTCAAGCTGAGTCTCTACTGTAACTCAGCACTGGGTTGTATAGCTGCACTGCATTCTGGACCTTTGAGTCCAACGTTTGTTGTCTCCACTGCGCAACATCGCTGGAAAATGGTGAGTGAGAAAAGAAGTGCTTGTTCTTCTGTTTTTAGGGGCGAACAGCAAATTCTGACTGTGATAACAGGACAGGGCGACAGTGGCTCTGGTGGTAGGGCGGGTTATCCGCTAAACGTACGTATGACTGTTCGATTCCCGGCCTCGATTATACATGCCTCCACATGTAGAAGTGTCCTTGGGCAAGACACTGAACCCCAAGCTACTCCTGATGGCAGGCTAGCGGCTTGCACGGCATTGGTGTGTGTGTGAGAATTGCTGAATGACAAACACTAAACGTAACAAAGCGCTTTGTAGAACTGCTAAGGTGAAAAAGCACTATACAAGTGTAGACCATTTACCATCATTTATCAAGCTAGATACAAGAGGATTTATAAGTAAACACTAAGAAGAAATTTGGTAGCAAATGCCAAATGCCTTTCCTATTCACTGAACACGGACCCTATTAAGGATGTAAAATAACGGCGTTTTAGAACCTACGTAGTGCTCGATATAACCAAGTTAGATTCAGCCGCAACAGGAGCTACAGATGCAAAATCTAAGACAAAAACCTTTGTTGTAATTTTATCTGTAATCATATAAACTAAACATAATTTCCAGTTAATAGAATATTACCAGTATTAAGTAGTAAGTATGTATTAAATGACACAAAATACAGAACCACTCGTTAAGGAGAAATCTCTACTCCCTCAGTGCGTGGCTCACATTTAGGAATCTCGGCTCGGCTCACTTTGAACCTCGACTGAGGTGGAACTAAAAAAAAAGTACCAGGTACTATCCACAGTGGAAAACCCCCAAAAAGCAAGCAGAGTCGAATCGAGTCGTACTATGTGGAGAAAAGTGCCTTAAGAGCACCATCGTTAACAGTTTGTGAAAACAGTTTGTGAAAACCGGTTGTTTTGTATTACTGGTACAAATGAAAGAACAAACAATAAAGAAAGCAAACCAACACAAACCCATAAACTGAGGCAAATAACACGTCCCAGTCAGTTATAACAAAAGAAACACCTCAGTATAAACCTAAAGAGAGGCCGGTCTGCCTATGCATAAGCCATAAGCTGTAAACAAATTAAGGGAGATTTTGCACTTGCTTTTTATTATTAATGTTTCATATTATTAAATAGTTTTATTGGCATAGAAATGAGTAAAAAAAAATCTACTTCTGTTTGTCAGGTTTACCTGGTGCGATCATTTGGTGCTCAGAGCCGTCTGTGCACTTGAACTTTTATGAAGTTTTGCGGAAGTTACTACATGCAAAATCAACTGGCATTCATCAACATACGAATACAAATAAGAAGGAAAAAAAAATCTGCATTTCCTGCCACGTTTACAAACGTTTCGAAGTCTTTAGTTCCGTTTGGTTTACGCAATAATAAATAAGTGACCCAAATGATTAAAAACTCCCCAAATGTCAAAAAGGAGTTAGAGATTCGCTTACTACAGAGTTGCTCGATTGTAGCCCACTGCTCAGACTTCTTCCAGGTTTGCGCCAGCTCTTCATTTGACGTTTTCACAGCCTCCAGTAACAACCCAATACTGTCCTGTAAACAGGAAAGATAAATAATATAAAGCACAATTTCCTTACTGATACCCACTGGAGCTGTGGTCCTTAAAGGAAGCGAGACATCCCAAAAGGTCAGTACAGTTGTTTATTAATGTGTCTGCTTATGTTTAGCAAATTACACTCACTCAGCCTCTGTACTATGGTGCCACCTGCTGGACAAAGTATTTACCAAGTGGCTAATTCTTGGGGTTAATCCATACAGTATTACTGAATGTTCGATTAAGTCGTACTCGCATTACTAACAGTATCACAATGCAACAAAACCAAGTTAACATTAATCAGCTAGTGTAATTAACACAAGAGCGAAAACATTTAACAACCTTACATACTGCACATTGGAAGATATAAGTGTGTGGTGTGTATGTGTGTGTGAGAGAGAGAGAGAGAGAGAGAGAGACATGGAGACTTCTGCAATACTTACTCGCAAAGGCATGACATCATTAGTAACAAGGAAGATGAGCAAGTGGAAGTCCGAGACGATGTCCAAAAAGGACGAGGAGGAGCTCTGGGAGAGATATGTAGCTAAACTGTGGAAGTCCTGATCATAACAAACACACAGAACATTAACTTGATTAATAAAAAATTAAAACGTACTGTATTTACACTACCGGTCAAGTTTAGACACACTCATTCTTTGTTTTTATTTTTTTCTCCACATTTTAGAATAATAATATGAAGGGTGAAGGGAAATTTGACAAATGTAGGGAAATTTGAGACATTCTAGACAATTATGTGCTTCCAGTTTAGGGGAAGGCCCACATATGGGTGTGATGGGAGTGAAGGTGTCCACATTCTTTAAGTACATAAGTTTAAAAACATTAAGTTTACACAGTTAAAAATATTTGCTGGTTCTCAGTTATGATGATGTGTCTAAAGTGTGCAAGCAGCTACCTGTGTTTCTCCCAGTGCGTCTCTGTTCTCGATGGGGAAGCGGAGCGTGGAGGAAAAGGTGAACACAGGATCCTTAGGGAAAGTGGTGGGGATCTGTTCAAAAGACAGAACACTTTTTTAAAAAGAATTTCAAGCAAACTTAGAAAATATATATTCGATACTGAAGATTTTACGCTTAAAAGACAGAACTATTCACTATATTTGCCACACTGTAACACTATAAATGGAATTTAAATGGTTAATAATAAAAACAGACTGCATCTAGCACTTCATTTCACAATCTCTTCATTTCACAATCATACATTTGGTTGTGAATAGTTCTGAATAGGTTCTCAAACTAAAACCCCTTTAACTGTCAAATAAATTCCACAGTGAAGTTCGGTGGCCTTGACTACGATAGTTCTTCATACTATTCGAGTCATGACTGTTCATGACAGAGATCGCACAATTAAACAGAAAATGTCAGATCCTTAACTACTTTAAACATTGGAACAGATTCTGAAAAGGAAATTATATACATTACTTACATCAATAATTAGGTACTCCACTGGCAGAGGCCGGGCCAGGTATGTGATGTCGTTGCCAAATTTGTCTTTATCCTATAGATAAAGAAAATAAAATGAATAAGAGAAAGACAAAAAAATGTGGGCAAAGAAATTGAAGATCAGGAAACTCGAGTCAAATATTTTGAATCTGAGACGTTAAAGGAAATATATCGTTTTAAGACCATGCAGCTCATCTGCAGACTGAAAATGAAAACTTTGACCGACTCCTTTGTTATCCGGCTTTGACCATTTCAGGTTCACACAGAGTTCAGAACGATCGGCTTGTCGTTCGAACCGAATGTGCAGCATGGTATTCAAAGGGCTCCATTCAAAACATTATGATAAACTACAGTTACAAGCAAAATGATTCGACCCCCATTGCAAATCAGGTTTACTGTCAAAATGTTCAGACTTTTTTGATTTGTTTCCAATGAACAAATCAAACAAAAGCAATTGAAATAGTTCAACACAACGAATGCTACAAGTGGTTTCCCCAAATTCAACTGAAAATGCAACTTCTAATGACTTCAAGTTTCAAATTTGTTCAACCCCTGAATAGAATCCCTCACAACAGCACAAATATGCAAAACAGGTGTTGTCTCAAGCACACCTGATGCAACTAATCAAGGGCTTCATTCGTTGCACGTGTGTGCTTGAGCTGGAACACATAAAATAGGTTGTGAAAAACCCTCGAGTGGCTGCAAAAGACCTGCAGCGAGACTTGGTGGCAACAGGCACCAAGTCTCGCTGCAGGTCTTTTGCAGCCACTTGAGCTCAGTGAGCACAGTAAGGCATGTACTAAACGCAGAAGGTTTTCATGTCAGAACTCCAAGACGTATACCACTACTGACCCAAAAGCACAGGAAAAGTTGTCTTGGGTTGTTTTGTAACAGATGTTTTGGGATTCTGTTCTGTGGAGTGATGAAACAAAACTGGAACTTTTCGGCACGATGGAGCAGCGGTATATCTGGAGGAAGAAGTATGAAGAAAGAACACTCTGTCCACAGTCAAGCATGGTGGTGGCTCGGTGATGCTCTGGGGCTGCTTTGCATCCTCTGGCACTGGAAAACTGCAGTGTGTGGAAGGCGAGATGGATTCAGTGAAGTATCAGGAAATCCTAGGAGAAAACGTCATGCCGTCTGTGAGGAAGCTGAAGCTTGGGCATCATTGAACCTTCCAACAGGACAATGATCCCAAGCATACCTCAAATTCTACCAAGGCTTGGTTGCAGAAGAAGTCCTGAAAGATTCTACAGGGCCATCATAGTCACCTGACTTGAACCCCATAGAAACTCTCTTGTGGGATTTGAAGAAGGCGGTTGCAGCACACAAACCCAAGAATATTACTGAACTGGAGGCCATTGCTCATGAGAAATGGGATAAGATTTCTCAGGAACGCTGCCAGAAGCTCTGCATCTCGTTTGCAGCAGGTCATAACAGCAAAAAGGTGATCTACTAAGTACTAAAGATGCTTGCTATGAAGGGGTTGAATAATTTTGAAACTGGAGAAGTGATTATAAGTTGCATTTTCAGTTAAATTTAGGGAAACCACTTGAAGCATTCGTTGTGTTGAACTATTTCAAATACTTGTGTTTGATTTGTTCATTGCAAACAGCTGAAACTCGGTACATTTTAACAATAAACATGATTTGCAATGGGGGTTGAATAATTTTGATTGTAACTGTATATGCCATCTGTGCCGTGCCCTATTACAATTTAACAATAAAAGCAATCATTTACAAGTCACAGCAGGTCAAGCTCTGACTACTTCCTTATGAATTCAGTTACATCAAGCAGCAGCACTTCCACAATGGAATTTAAACCAGAAGACTTGTATAACACGTTTCCCTTTATTCAATGTTCCGCTGTTGCACAAGTACTGGGAAAGGTGTTGCATGTAGAGAATTTTAATGTCTTAAGCATGACTAAGCCTACACTTTGGTGCCACTTTGGAGTAGAATACACTTTGAAACAAAATGATTAACCAGAAAAAGGGATCAAATGTAAACTCAGACAACTCCGTATTCTTTATCTACATGTAGCTATTAAATTTTTTGCAAATGTAAGTGTGAGCGTGAGCGCATGTACCTTATAGAAGACGTCAGGGACGTACTGCTCACTGCTAGACTCTTTAGCATATCCGAGTTCAGGAGTGTCTCTGCAGGGCAACAGGCACTCATCCCTCACCAAGGCCATGCACTGATTAGACACTTGGTAGCCCTCAAAATGTACCTGGTTATCAGGACCACCTGCGCGCACACACAAATTTTAGACCTTGGCATACACGGGCCAATTTAGTTCAGCTATAAGACAGTGTACTGGCTTTAAAACACTATATTTAGGTCCACGACTCATCTTAGTCTTTTTTTTTTTTTTTTTACAACAGTCAGAAGAGTGATACAAAAAAAAAAAAAACATCAGACGCTCTGCAAGCTGGGTGCATTTAAGGCTGATCACTAGGTATGTAGAAGAATAATTTGTTACATATCTTGCTGATAGCTCAGCTGTAATAAAAAAAAAAAAAAGCATTCAAATACACACCAGAATAGACACGAGATGATTATATATATATATATATATATATACACATACACACACAATTATGATGCCCCTTTTCACATACACACAAATTTGGATTGTATTACATGTAACTTCGAACCTGCAATCAAAAAATTATTTACCAGGATTAACAAAAACCTTTGCATGTAGACACTGAAAAATGTAGAATTTTGCATAAAATGAGCACATGAAGATACAATTTGGTGATGAATACTCTATCGCTTCCCTCTTTGTGCACGAGAAGACTTTACTACACTACAGATCTTTACTACTATCACTACATGTAATGGGAGAATCCACACACCTGTTGCCAACACTGTGACAAATTTTGAGCCAAAGTGGCCATCAGGAGAGAGCCGGCATGAATTGGCGTTCTGGTTCTGGAAATGTCCGGCCGTTATGCACTCCTCCGAGCTCAAAAAGTACGAGTCCTGCACAGGAAACACGTTACGCACTAGAGGTCAGTCGATTGATCGGTTTTGCTGATCAATCGGCACCGATAACCGATAGCTGGAACTGTCAGGTTATCGGGAAAAAATCCACACAGAGAGAGGAACAGGGAAAAACTGTCATTATACATTATGAGAGCAGCCTCTAGAGGCGAAATGAAAACTATCACTGACAAATTTTGTTATGTTATTTGGAGTCCGACTTTTTAGTTCAGTTTGGATGTATATCTTATTTACCTTAATACTAATTAATAGTTAATATATATATTAATATTTATATATTTACACTACCAGTCAAAAGTTTGGAGACACTCGACTGAAATATTTCTCATGATCTTAAAAACCTTTTGATCTGAAGGTGTATGATTAAATGATTGAAATCGGTGTTGTAGACAAAAATATAACCGTGCCAACATATTCATTTCTTTCATTAGATAAATAATATTTTATTTACAAAAAAAATCTATTTCTAAACGGATGACTTCAAGCGAAATATTCCGAAAAGCAGCCAATAGGTGTCCAGCGTAGGTGGGAACTCCTTTAATACTGTGAGGGGGATTCCTCAAGAAATCAGTTGAGAAAATGCCAAGAATACACTTCTGCAAATTCTAGGCAAAAAGGGTGTCTACTATGAAGATGCTAAATTATTAAATTATTTTGATTTATTTTAGATTTTTTATCACAACATAACTCCCATAGTTCAATTTGTGTTACTCCAGAGTTTTGATGACTTTATTATTCTTCTAAAATGTGGGGAAAAAATAATAAAAATGAAGAATGAGTGTTTCTAAACATCTGACCGGTTGTGTATTTCATTTTAAAAAGTACAGTACATTTTTCATGGTACAGTCTACTGTACAGTACTGTTTTATTTTTGTAATAAAGTTCAGCAATATTTTACTTTGAGTGTTACGTTTTCATTCAATATCAATTTTAAAAACTATAGGTTGATTAATCGGTTATCAGCAGGTACTGCCCAACTTTGGTATCGGTAAAATTCACTATCTGTCAACCTCTATTACACACTTAGAAACACTGAAGACTTACCTACTGGAATGGGTTAAAGGTAAAGCATATCCATACGAGCTTTTTTTTTTTTTGACAAGCAATTTGTCTTACCTTGTTTCTAGTGTAGCGCACTGTGCCTATTCTTGTATCCTCTGACAACAAGTCTGTGAAGATCCATCCCACCTAGAGCATAAGAAAATACTTATCTAATTCACTGTTGTCTTAATATACTATTTCCCCAAATTTAGCAATTCCAGAGAAGCTAATTAATAGGCCTAATCTCAAACATTGGGAAAGGAGCAAATGGACACGAGCTGAACTTCCGACCACACAGATCAGGCAGACAGTAGGCTACAGAAATGTTGTGCCAGTAGTTAAACTGAAAAACAAGGTAACTAGGCAAGCATGCTAACAGAAATGTATTTTAAAAGCTTTGCTAAAGATGGGGCACAGGAGTTACCTTGCGGAGACCCAGTTTAGCAGCGACCTCCTCCACTGCTGCAGCTCTGGGGTCATCAATGAGCTCCAGACTGTTCTGAGTACCAATCTGAAACCAAACATATAAGAAACCGTCATCACATGTATCCGATCATCAATAAGATTAAAATCGGTCAAATTTGTTAACGTGAAACATGGCCGATAACGGCTGCAGTTATACACTATGTGGCCAAAAGTATATGAACACCTGACCGTCACGCTCATGTGCTTTCTGATCATACCGTTCCAAATTTAGTTCCCTCTTTGAAACTGTTATAATAACCTCCACTCTTCTGGGAAGGCGTTCCACTACATTCTGGAGTGTGGATGTGGGGATTTGTGCTCATTCAGTCACAAGAGCATTACTGAAGTCAGGTACTGATGACTGGGGTGCAGTCGGCGTTCCAGTTCGCCCCACAGGTGTTCAGTGGGGTTAAGGTCAGGGCTCTGAGCAGGCCACTTGAACTCTTCTACTACAACCTTGGCGAATCATACCTTCATGGAGCTCGCTTTGTGCACAGATGCGTGGTCATGCTGGAACAGGTTTGGATCTCTTAGTTCCATTGAAGGGAAATTGTAATGCTAAGCATACAAAGACATTCTGTACAACTGTGCGCTTCCAACTTTGTGGGAAAGAACCGCATATGGGTGTGATGGTCAGGTGTCCACATTCATTTGGTCATATGGTGTATAACAAATTTTAATTTATGCTATTTTACATCTTCTTCTTATTAGTAACAGTACTGTTTCTTTTTATCTATATTTTCACTTGTTCACACCCTTTGTAATGCAAATGTAACGCAGTCATGCCAGCACCTTGAACGTGTACTTGAATGTTGCACGCCTCACTACAAGTAGACGAATATTTCTCAAGCCAGATACAACAGCTAGGATAGTACGCGACAGACAGAAGCGTTATTTGCTCGCCTCACGATACCTGACTAATAGCTTTAACCCTCTTCTTTAAAAGTTTCCCATTAAAGCATTCACCTGTGGTGGTTCATAAATGGCGGCGACCTCAGCACGGATTCCCAGTGGAATGTCTTTATGTTCCGTGTAGCGGCCATACAGGTAACCCATCCGCTGACTTCCTGTCTTCCTCCAGAAGTCCAAGAAACGGTCTGCGATGGTGTGGTTCTCAAACATGATGTTATCCACATGTCTGTATTTCTGTAACGCAAACCCATTTTTGTTCAAGGCTCTCCCATTGCTTCGTACTTAAACATTAAACATTATAGGATAGCCAAGAGACAGAACCCTTCAATAAGCTCCCTTTCACTCTCTAAGCCATACTTAGATCAAGCAGCTGCTGTAGGAAGGGCAGGTTCATAAAGCCAAATGTTGTACGGAGAACAGGAATTAAAACTAATAACATCCAGCAAATAAACATCGGGACAGAGATTACCCCAAGACTGTACAATGAGTTCAAACATTTCTTTCAACAAAGGTAATCTTAAAACAGCATTTCACATAAAACACCACCCTAATTATCAACAAAGCAACAGTCAACATGTTTTCATATATAAAATACTGAATGACACACTCTACCTATAATTAAGTAATTGCAAAACCAGTTATTTAAATACGACCTTTATACAAATATTTTATTTTAAGAATACATTTTTTAAAATGGTATTTTCAATATTGCCATACAATGGACGAGGCTAGTTTCTTCATTTTAGTATTCTGTTGACATTTTCTGGCCCAGAAAAAAAAAGCTCCCAAAAGTCCAGAGCTGCTCAGACTTTAAGGTCATGATGCTTTAGAGTACCTGTCTGTTGAGGGTGATAGCACTGGGCTGGCACTTGGTGCAGATGCCCTCAGGCCAGGGCAAATGGCCCTCACAACCTGACTTGATCTTACAGCTGATGTTCTCCAATGCTGCAAACTTGCCTCTGAGAAGGAAAGGAGATTAAACGATGCATGAGGTAAGATTAGTCTTTTTTTTCCCCAAGATTATGCCGACATTTAAATTATATCTGCCCGTGTTCACAAATCATCCGCCCCTAGGATCTATGATGGCCTGTAGAGTATCTATAAAATGGCTGGCAGGAGGTGCATCCAAACACGAACAAGCATTCTGAACCAGAAGTCAGTATTCCCGACTGGTTTTCTCAGCAATACACTTTTGCTAAGGCCTCGGCGTAAAATTTTTTTTTTTTAATTATCAATTTCTACATAGCCAACCATCCAGCCATTTTTCATCCTGTTTATCCTACACAGGGTCATGGGGGAGCCTGGAACCTCTCCCATGGAACTCAGGGCACAAGGCGGGGGACACCCTGGACAGGGTGCCAACTCATTGCAGGGCACAATCACACACATTCAAACACCATGGACAATTTGGAAATGCTAATCGGCCTACAACGCAGGATTGGGGGAGGAAACCGGAGTACCCGGAGGAAACCCCCAAGGCTTGGGAAGAACATGCAAACGCGCAAAGGCGAGTTTCGAACCAGGAGGTGCGAGGCAAATGTGCTAACCGCGCCCCCATGCTCTATATACACTATGGGTCAAACGTTTGGAGGCACTCGACTGAAACCTCTCATATTATCAAACCTTATTAGCTTAACCTTTTGATCTGAAGGTGTATGATTAAATGTTTGAAATCGGTGTTGTAGACAAAAATATAATTGTGCCAACATATTCATTTCTTTCATTAGAAAACTAACATTTTATTTACAAATAAATCTTTTTTTAAATAGATGACTCGTAATGAAATATTCCTGAAAGCATCTGATACGTGTCCAGCGTAGGTGTGAACTCATTTAATACTGTTTAAAACGCATCTCAGGGAGATTCCTCAAGAAATCGTTTGAGAAAATGCCAAGAATACATTTCTTTTTGCCTAGAATTTCCAGAAATGTATTCTTGGCATTTTCTCAACCGATTTCTTGAGGAATCTCCCTGAGATGCGTTTTAAACAGTATTAAAGGAGTTCCCACCTATGCTGGAGTAACACAAATGGAACTATGGGAATTATGTTGTGATAAAAAATCCTAAATAAATAAAAAATAATTTAATATTTTAGCTTCTTCAAAGTATTAAATTATTTTTTATTTATTTAGGATTTTTTATCACAACATAATTCCCATAGTTCCATTTGTGTTACTCCAGAATTCTGATGACTTTATTATTCTTCTAAAATTTGGATAAAAAATTAAATAATGAATGAGTGTTTCTAAACTTTTGACTGGTAGTGTATCTATTTTTCAGGTTAACTGTTCAAGTAAGGGATTTAAAAAAAAAAAAAATGAAGCACTGTACCTTTAAAGTAGAGCTTCCAGATGCCCTGAATTATTTATTTTCCCCGATAGAGTCAAAACCTTCAAGGAAAACTCACTTGTCTGCGCCACCTGTCAGCTTGCGGATGTAGGCGTGGAACGACATGTGTTTAACAGGTGGGTCGAGATGATTCAGGTAGTCTTCGTCAAAAGGCTGCCAAAAATAAAATAAATAAATAAATAATAAATTAAATGAATATATATACACACGAGAATAATAAATTCGCATACCATGCACCTTTAACACATAAAGGTGTTAGACTCTGTCATTTATACTCTGTAAGCTCTGTCATTTATAGGATAATATCATTAATAACCTACCCTTTGTACATTTTCTTTTACGCATTGACTCGACTGTGAATTACTTCCCAACGGAAAGGGAAAAAAAAAAAAAAAGAACTCTCATATTCATGTTCTTACCTCTAAAGGTACACAGTGAACACATTTCCCCATGGGACCATGCCGGCATCTAAAAATACACATGCATAAAATACCGAGTGAACCACAATACACACACCGAGAACATAAAAGCAACCTAGATTTATTTTTAAAAAAAGAGCTCAGAAAGCAAAAGGCAGACTCACAGCTGGGGATCTTGGTTTCTGTATATCTTGCCGTCCTGCTTGGCCAGATACTGATCAATCTCATCCTCTTGGACCTGTGACGCTGAGTGTGAACGAGACATGGAGGATGAGGCGGAAGAAGACAGAGAAGAGTGAGGCTGTGCTGTGTCCATGTTCTCGCTGGAGGAACCAGCTGATGACGGGAAGAGAAAGAGCATGTCTCCATGCCTAGATAGGAAGAGTGTTTGAAAATGTTACAGAATAAATATTTTTTTTAAATGCACAGTTTAAAGTTGTCTTAAGCACAGAAAAGCATACAATGGTGTCGCAGTGGACCTTATTATTATTCTTTTTACTTGTACTTCCCTCGGAGTCAAATGTAATGTTTAGATTATGAATAAATATTAAACCCAATCTTCATAGGGGGAAATAATAACAAAATAACTATGTGTACATTCAAAGCTATATTAACCTGCAGAATGTAAAGGAAAGATACGCCTGTGCATTATAGAGATGATTATACATTATATCAAAAGCGCCATGTCTAATTGTGCTTAGGAGTCGCTTAGCAGGTCTTTACGGTGCAAATCGGCCATTACAGCGCAATTAGCTTAGTACTGAGTGGCTAATTAAACAGTGCTAGTATCTGCGTGTGACCCAATACTGATGGTTCATAATGCACGGGTAGACTTACTTGATTTTAAGCAGACTAAGGGTCTTGTTCTGAGAGAGAATCTCGCCTGTCTTGTTGCGGTTCAGATAGATAGAAAACCCATTCGAACTGAAACCAAACTCTTTAGCAACCTTTTGGGGAGAAAAGCAGAGGGAGAAAATGTTGGCTGTCCTGTTTATTTGTTTAAAAAAACAAAAGAAAAATTTAAAAACCAACCACAAGACAATTTTAATAAAAGTAACAAAACCGCCCTGTCTGGTTTATCAGACAAAAAAGCAGAATGCCAAATCGTCACTAGTTTAACTGTGGAAAGCAGGATATAAAGGCTGTGCTGGTTCAACGGAGTGATACAGCGAGAATGAAAGAACAAGAAAAAGAACAGAGAAAGGAAAAATAGCTGCAGTAACATGGCATTAATCCCAGCTCAGTCAGCACAACTCGCACAATCACATTCTCACCACAGGAACAACAACAGATATTATGAAACACCCCATAAGCTGCACGTTCACAGCCCTGACAATTCTTTAAGCCCAAAAAAAAAAAAAAAAAAAAAAACAGACCACTTAATCTGAAATAAGATCATTCTGAACATTTTCCCACATGATCTCACGTTGAATTCGCCAGTGAACAAAATGAGACGCAAGATTATCCATGAAGACAGCGCGTGGCCTGGTAGAACGCTTACGAGGACATTAAAGAATCGATCATAATGCAATGGTGGGCGATATCTAACAGAGAAAAGAGTTCTGAATCGACTACAGAGCTCAGTGCACTTAGCAATAAATGGAGATGTACTTACTCTAAGATTCAGATTTCATTAGGAATGCATCGAGCCCATGACCATCACTTGAGTTATATAATCTGTCCATTTCCCATAACGCTTATCCTACACAGGGTCACGGGGAGCGTGGAGCCTATCTCAGGGGACTCAGGGCCCAAAGCAGGGGACACCCTGGACGGGGTACAAACCCACTGGAAATGCCAATCAGCCTACAAGGCATGTCTTTGTACTGGGGAGGAAACTAGAGTACCTTGAGTAAACCACTGAAGCACAGTGAGAACACACAAGCTCCAGAAGTGAGATGTAAAAGAGGCAAAGCCCAGGTGTGCAAGACCATCTTTAGCCAAGACTTCGCTGCAGCCAGGACTGAGTTTTGTTGTTACCCGTCTCCACTTTTACTGAAATAACAGAACATGATCTCTGTATTGATCTGCAGATTCGCCTGCTCACTCGCTCGCTCTCCTCAGCAATGCATGAATCTTTAATTCGACGCTGCAGAGCTGCAAATACAGGGACTCTAATCTAGATAAATACGAGTTACATTACAAATGAGCTCATGTTGTGCTGTGATATACTTAACCTGATAGCTGATCTTCAGCCAGGCTCGCTGCATTTAACTGCAAGCCACCGAGAGAAATCAGCATACAACTGGGTGTGTCTGACAATTCTCGCCGGTCTATCACAGCAACAGCTATTAATCTATCCCGAAACGACTTCTACACAACGACGTTCAATAAGATGAAGTGGTCACTGAGAACAGACTGATGAACTGTGTGGGACTATTCTGCTCCAGCGCAGTATTTTTTCAGATCTGTGCACTTGTTGTCTACTCTGGAATAACACAGAAGTGGTGAGCGAGACTTGCCATGAATACCCTTGATAACATACAGCATGTTGTGTGTGTTATGTGACTCCGCGACGTGCGGCTCCGAAAGCGGCGCGTGTCAGAGAAGAGTGTGGTCTCCGTTTTTAAACAGAGTCCTCATTAATAAATCAGCAGTGTCTGAGCGACGCTGTCTGAGCTGCTGGAAATGTCAAGAATGCTGCTCTCATAGCTATGTCCAGTAAGACTAAAGGATTTCTGATGAGCGAGATAGCAGAAATAATAATAATAAAATAAAGTATAGTGTGACATGAAGCAAAGTCCTGCAGTGATTCATGAAAAATGCTGCGTTCAGTGTTATCTGGGCCGATTCTGGAAGAATCCAGTAAAACGTCATTCCAGGTGTCATTCTAGAATTGAATGCACATTAACACTCATTTGTCCGGCTAATTAAAGACCTACCGTGCTCTTGCTCAGTCTGTCCTGTCAAAACTAACACGATGACCAATATTTGTTTTATTCGGTTATGTTTATGACAGTGATGCAAATGAAATTCAAAAGATTCAGAAATAAAGTAGTACCAAATCAGCTAGCTTTCTGTGCTTTTTTTGTTTGTTTTTGTATGTGTGTGTGTGTGTTCAAAGATCTAGCATGCACCACACCTTCTTCAGAAAAGCCGCAGCAGTCTCACGCTTGGTTGAAGCGATCTTTTTCATCCCATCTGGAGACTGGACACGAATGATCTACAAGGAAATAAACATGTCAGATAGTTAATGAAGTCAGCCTTTCAGGTTATTTCGCATTTATTTCGGACAGAACACTCGAACCGTTCTTATTGTGACATTCCAGCAAAACTTGATCTACCAGCTGCAGGTGGAAGAGCATATGTTCACAACTATCTGTGAATCAGCACATCGTGGATGAATTCATTGTTCCATCAATGATGGCAAGTCGTCCTGGCCCAGATGCAGCAAAACAGGCCTAACCCATGACACTACCACCACCATGTTTCACAGATGGGATAAGGTTCTTATGCTGGAATGCAGCGTTTTCCTTTCTCCAAACATAACCCTTCTTATTTAAACAAAAAAAATCTATTTTGGTCTCATCCATCCACAAGACATTTCCCCAACAGCCTTCTGGCTTCTCCACGTTGTTAGCCAACTGCACACAGGCAACAAAATTCTTTTTTGGAGAGCAGCAGTTTTCTCCTTGCAACCCTGCCATTGGTGTTCAGTGTTCTCCTGATGGTGGACTCATGAACATTAACATTAGCCAATGTGAGAGAGGCCTTTAGATGCTCAGATTTTATCCTGGCTCCTTTCTGACTATTACACATCTTGCTCATGGAGTGATCTTTGTTGTTCAACCACTCCTGGGGAGGGTAACAATAATCTTGAATTTCCTCCATTTGTACACAATCTGTCTGGCTGTGGATTGGTGGAGTCCAGACTCTTTATAGATGGTATCAAGTGTCGGATGATCCTCAGAGCTCTGATAATGGCAGCAAAGATACTTTGGGGTTTTCAGGTCAAACAGCTTTTTGATAATGACCGATCACAAGAGTAACACTGTTTACTGGGGTTTTTTTTTTTTTTTTTAGACTGGTAAATCCATCCTGGCAGGAGATTGTTTTACAGGTTGTGGTTTTATTCAGAAGTGCTGAATTGCGAAATCAAGTGGTGCAATTTAAAAGTAAAACTCAGAACTTTTCATCTTTCATTTAAACACTGTGGGTTTAACCCAGTAGCAGTTTATTCTTTCCGCAGGTAAGAACTTTGCTGACAGAAATACGAATCGGTGCGGTGTTAACGGTGACACATTCAACAAGCGGTCAGTGGTAGCATCACGAGCTGTCGCATGAGGAGTGAAATTAACATACTGCACAGCATACTGGTGTAATACAACCGATAACGCATACCTGTCTGGGGATAAGTCAGGTTTGTTAAAGGTGCAACAGGTAAGTTTACTTCTGTTTCTCAAGAATAGGTCTCTAATATTTAAAGTGCACCTATTATGGTTTTCCAAATATTACCTTTCATGTAGTGTGTTATAGAGCTGTTTGTGAATGTAAAAACGTCTGCAAAGTTTCAAAAATCAAAACGCACGACAAACGGACTTACTGACTCCCAAAAGAAGGAACCGATTCTGAACCTCTGAAACGAGTCGTCAGAAATTACATGCTTACAGACTTACTTCCTGTACAAACCTACATAACTTGGTAACAAAAATCCCCACCTCAGGTCTTCATTGGCTGCTCGCGAACAGACAGAGCTACAACTCGTTACGGTAGTGGGCGTTTCCTTTTCGACACACGCTGACAGCGGTAGCCCAATCACAACAACCATCTGACCAATCAGAGCGGAGTATGTGCTCTGAATGGAGGAGTGTAGAATGAATTGGACCGTTGATGCAGTTGTTTGTGACACTGGGGGGTACTAATCCTACAATTTATATTATGAGCATGTTAAAGTGTTTTAAAGGGTTCCTCTCAAGGTTTCTTCCTCATATCATCTGAGGGAGTTTTTCCTCGCCACCGGCTTGCTCATTAGGGATAAATTCAAACACTTAAAATCTGTATCCTGTGTTTATATGTTTCTGTAAAGCTGCTTTGACACGGTGTCCATTGTTAAAAGCGCTATACAAATAAAATTTTATTGAAATTGAATTTTTGGAGCTTGGATGCATGTAAATCATACAATAGTATGAGACCTTTAAAACAAAATTAGACACGTTTCAAAACCATAACAGGTGCGCTGTAAGTAAATGTGGTTAATATTTGATTTTTAAAAAATTTTTTTTTTACTTCTTGAGCCCACCCCCCACCACTATCCCCGCCCATGTATGCGAAGCCCCGCCCCCAGGTTCTATCAGGCTGTATAGAAAATGACAGACAAGAGGCCCATCCAATCACAAACAAGCAATCAATCTAGATCAGTATTCAGTTTTCCAGACGGGTTTTGTCAGCCACTTCTAACACTTCTGCTA
The DNA here is from genome assembly GCF_023375685.1 of Ictalurus furcatus. Lineage (NCBI taxonomy): Eukaryota > Metazoa > Chordata > Actinopteri > Siluriformes > Ictaluridae > Ictalurus > Ictalurus furcatus. The sequence goes on along the minus strand of NC_071267.1, from coordinate 20,856,863 downwards.
AGGCCATGGCCTAAACTGATATTTTTCATCATTTTTTCATCAACTTAAACAAGTGAGAAATAAAGTAAAACAAAATAAAAATCGACTATTGAACCTTTAAGTAAATGTGTTCAATATTTGAATGATTTTTTAAATATATATTTTTTAACTTCGAGCCCACCCCCCACCACTATCCGCACCCATGTTCGCGAAGCCCCGCCCCCAGGATCTACCAAGCTGTACACAATATGACTGACAAGAGACCCATCCAATCAAATGCAAGCAATCCGGACCAGTATTCAGTTTTCCAAACTCATCCACTTAACACTTCTGCTAAGGACATGGCCTAAACTGATATTTTCCACCATGCTCTACATATCTTTCAGAGTATTTATACAATTAAGAAATAGATTTTTTTTTTTTTTAAATCGACTATTGCACCTTTAAGTAAATGGAATCTCAGCAGTGATGAGACCTGGTTAAAGGAGGATACAATTCTTATTAAAAAGCGGGGTTTAGTAGCTCTAAAAACGTATGAAATTTAAAACGTTAAACCTGTTACTGACCGATCAGAGTAAGTTTTCAGACATTTAGCGTCATAAGAGTCTCATTGTACAGCATGTGAAGTGTCTAAGAACAGGAGAGCTGCTACTTTCTCTCTGAACTCATAAACTCTTCATGAAGCTCAGTGTTTTTCCACACAGCTGAGCGTTTCCACTCACTAATCCTTCTACACTCCGTGTTCTTCTTCCTCCTGCTCCTGTATTCCTGTCTCTTATCTCAGCCGGGCCCTGACTCTTCTGACCGTTAGCTTGCTAATCAGTTAGCATCACGCTAACAATTCTGCTGCCTCATCACCCGGAATATAACTGCACATTTCACTTCCTTACAGTCGTTTTCCCCGACTTATCAGGAGCTACTCAAAACTGCACAAACATATACTTACGATGTTTTCCGACATGTTTACTCGGGTCTGTGATCCCGAAACCTGAACTCAGATAACAATATTAGCGTTTACAGTACCGGCTATGATTGTTACAGTCTGCACGAAACTCAACTCCATAACTCTGCACTGTGTGAAAACGACGGCCGTGTAACAGCCACTTCCGTCGCCTAATTTGTTTTCCCAATCGCATTAAGACAAACCCCGCCTTCTACGCTATGATTGGCTATTGTGTCATATTTCAAACGCAAACCTTACTGATTGGACAGTAGAACTCGAGTATGCTCTATCAGCCAATCGTGATGCAAAAGGCGGGGCACTACGACAATGTTCTCGCGTGAAGATGCGGAAAAACGGGTGGGATAAATCAATGTATATTTGTGACTGTTGCCGGAAGTTTGTCGTTTTCAAAACTAAAGTCTACGTGAGCGCTATAAAGGAGCTAACAGACGCAAAAATAGTCTTGCCATGTTAAAATATTACCATAATAATATTGGAAGGAAAGTTGCTTTGTTTGAAATAAAGCAAGGGAGCAAGTTCTCTATTTTTTTTATTTCTTTAATTTTATTTTAAATAAATAAACAAAGTTCCACTGATGTTCACACATACATAATCTCCAAATGTAAGTCTTGAGCCACAATTAGTTCAAAAACTGTGAAGAAAAAAAAAAATTAGCAGTGGACAAATAGTTTAAAAAAAGCGTTTTGAGGGATGGACGGTTGAATTGGAACCATTTATTAATTATTTATTTATTTACAAACAAATAAAAATAAATCTTGTTAGCTTAGCTAATTTTTACATTGCTCTAAAAATATCCATCCATCCATTTTCCATACCACTTATCCTACACAGGGTCACAGGGAGCCTGGAGCCTATCCCAGGGAACTCAGGGCACAAGGCATGGGACACCCGGGACAGGGTGCCAACCAATCACAGGCCACAATCGCACATATGTTCACACAATTTGGAAGTGGCAATCAGCCTACAACATGTCTTTGGACTATGGGAAGGAAACCAGAGTATGCAGGGGAAACCCCTTAAGCATGGGGAGAACATGCAAGCGCTGCACACAGGGTGGAGGTAGGACTCAAACCCCCAACCCCAGAGGTGTGAGGCAAATATGCTAACCTTGCTACAATCCTTTGCTATGTGGAGGAAAAAAATGTAACCAGTTAATTACTTACTTAGTAGTAGCTAGTAATCAATTAAGACAATAAGTAATATTATAAGCTCAGATTTATAATTTTATTAGCTATTTAATTTTATTAAAACTAATTTGGATAAACACAATAAAATGTACAGATGCATCTCAAAAAAATTGGATGTCATGGAAAAGTAAATTTTTCCCGTATATTCATTATACATAAAGTGAAATATTTCAAGCCTTTTTTTTGCTGTTGTTGTTTGTTTTTATCTTGTTGATTACGGTTTATAGCTCATGGAAATCAAAAATCCAGTATCTCAAAATATACATAAATTTCACTTTATGTGTAATGAATGTAGAACATATGAAAGTTCCACTTTTTGAATTAAATTACGAAAAGAAAATGAACTTTTCCACGATATAAAATTTTTTTGAGATGCACCTGTATAATATTTTTTAGCTACTGTACATGCTTTATCATAGTTTTTTAATGCAATCACCACATATAGACTGATCAAAATAAATAAACCTGATATTTATTGAATGTAATGAAACTATTTAGCAAATTTTAAAAAAAGAAGAGGCAAATAGAAATGTATTAACTTGTGTATTTATGTGTATTAACATCAGGGAGATTTGGACTCTGACAGTTGATATTTTTCCCCTTTTTATAAGCTTTATTTTGATCTCATCCTGTAGAGAAGACACACTGTTACTTCAGTCACTGATTACAGACAGTCATGGCGTTGAGTAAACTGTCAAAGATTTGATGCATTTGCCATCTCTTGAGCAAACATACCAACAGTCATGTCGTTCAAGTCCAGCGCAGGAAACTGGGTGAGAGTTGATATAAATGTTTGAGATTATGGAAAACGTATCAAGTCATTTCACTGTAAAGAGTACTGTGAGGGTTTGTACAGAGAATTAGCAAAGTGCCACTGTACATAAATGAAAAGATTAGGCTGAACATTTCAATGAGACTATTCAACACAACAACAACAACAACAAAAATAACACACACACACACACACACACACACACACACAGCACAATGCAGCATCCAACAGACAAAGTAAACACTGTATAATGAATAAGGAAACCTATGAAAAGAACATGCTATTCACTTTACAGAATGTACAAATGAAATCAGTTTATGATGGTTTAATATACACAAGAAATATACAAAGATAATCAGTAAGAATTCAGTGGAAATTAAATTAGACTATAGATTTGAAACAGCACAGTGGAGACAGAAAGACAGCAGGCAGAGACAGCAAGCATGAATGATGCCATTCTGAGTATGAAAGATAATCAATAATGAACTAATCAAGATGCCAAACAGAACAATTGAACACTTTCCCGATCGTAATCGCCTGAACCCTGCGCTAAAGTTTAATCACACCATTTTAATAATGCAGCGTATTGAAGCGTGCGGTTCTGGCTTCTTTATCGTTTTCTTTAAAACTGCTAGAACAAGCAAGCTGTGGACATATCAGGTGGTACTGCCATTGCAAGACAGCCAAGAAAGTGACAGTTTGTTTTTCTGAGAAGTCCTAACCTTAAAAATGACCATGTTTTGAACCCGGATTGCAGAAGAATGTGTGATAAGATCTCTCTAATATGTGATAAAGTGGAATAGTTTTTTGTTTGGTTTTGTTTTTTTAATGCAAGGTGTCGAATTTATTCTTTGTCAGTCAACTAGTATCCCATGTCTACAGGAGTTTGACCTTTTTTTTTTTTTTTTTTTTAATTTTTTTTTTTAAAGATGGATAAACCTCCAAGATTTTCCCAGAGCGGCTGGGACACGTGAAATGAGAAGCCGAGCATTTCACGGGTACAGTGCTTATACTCACTTGAGGCTGTTTGCTTACTTGTTTAAGTTTGAAGTTCTGTTCCAAAAGAAAGGAGGATATAGAAATGAAAGAAGAGAACAAATGGGAACAGAGAAAGAATGGAAAGACTACCTCTAAAATAACAGATGTTATCTGACAGACAAAAAGTCAAACACAAATATGTATGCTGGTCCAAGTTAATCTATGAGCAAAAAAGAAAGAAACCATGAGCTGGACAGTTAGGTAAGGGTATTTGTTTGTTTGTTTGTTTGTTTTGCTCAGATTTTTCCAATTGTGTAATGTTCTACGATAAGGTGTGCGTGCAAATGGACCCAATGGAGCCCATAGCCAGTGTGGAGGCAGAATGGAAGGGGGAAGTGAAGAGGAAGATGGTGGACTCAGATGATGCCGTATTGAGCCAGCTCGTGCAGCTCCAAGTGGCTGAAGGCCTCCCAAGGACAGATGACTGTGATGTCTGTTGGTAAGAACACACAAGAACACTCACTTTAATGTTCTCTAAATGCATATAATACAACATTTCTCATTTCTTAGATGTCCCATCGTCCCAGAGCATCTCTTTGGATTTTAAGTCAATTTTACTCTCAGTTACAGCAATATAAACCAAACTGATGGAAATACGCATTGAATTGTAAGGGTTAAGCTATGTCTTGGACTAAATCTGCACTATCCTTTTAAGACACCTGCTGAAAAGCCTTTCAGTGTCCTCTTGGTTATCTTAAGCAGCTTGCCAGGAGAGCTACACTCAAGGCTTTATAATCTGCCTTTACAGCATTTATAATGAGTCATGACCAATGTGAACAGCCCGTCTGAGGTAAAATATAATTCGCGCTCAAGGACTTCAAATCAGAGCAGCCATGATTAAATGGATGATGACGTTGAGATGATGCTAAAAGACCTGTGAGAAGGTGATAAAGAAAATATTACACTTACCAGTGCCTAAACCTTCCATACCAGGGATATCGTCTCCAAATCTGACGGGGCCAGAACAAAAGTTATTAACTACTATGCTAAGTAAATGATGTTCTGCAGTACATGATGAATACGCTGACGTTAATTCAAATGAAATGAGGCAATCTGTAATTATTCCACACTTAGACTATGGAAATGCACCAGAATAAAATAATAACAACAATAATAATAATAATAATAATAATAATAATAATAACGATAATCCTTACCCCTGGATGCCCTTCTTTGGTGGCTTGCTCTTAAACTGGCGAGTCTGCCTCTGTTTAAATTTGGGTGGGCCTTTGCGTGGCGTGGCTGGGCCTCCGGTCACCCGGGTGGCCGACTTATATTCGGATTTAGGGGGTTCAAGATTCATAGCTGTTGGTTGTTTTGATGAAACCACTGTTAGTTAGTGGTTGTTTCGTATTCAACCCCCTCTTTATTCACTCTCCCTGAGTAGAGCTTCAGTCTGATATTACTACAAAGAGAGAGAGAGAGAGAGAGAGAGAGAGAGAGAGAGAGAAAGAGAGAGATGTTACTAATGTAACATTAGTTATTTCATCATATTTATCACATATCATTATACATATCTCCTAGAGTGGAATGTTAGACCAGTGCTGAATTGTGTATGTCAGTAAGCATAAGCATCACACAATACTTCCATTCTTACTGTACATGGAGTGTACACTGTCCTGGACTTGATCCATAATCCTCTTACTGATGAATGACATGTGTCTATAGACAAATGAATCTAGATATGAATGCCTCGTGTGGGCCATGATCCCTGAGAGGAGCCTGAGACAGTAGAACAGCCCAGGGGTGACCCAATTTATCTAATCCTGGGCTCAAGTTAATAAGATCCCCAGTGCTACTGATCATAACATGGACTAATCTTATTACACAAAGGGACAATGATGGACATGCTAAGCTCTCAGAAAAGAGCTGAGTCAAATGAAATGTCCTGAGCTGGTTTCCTTCAGTAAAGACTGACTCAAGATATTAATCACTATACTGTACATGCCATGGTGTTAGCTATTTTCATATCTTATAAGTACTGATATGTTGAAGACAGACTTGCAATGATTATATTTTATTAAAGCTGTTTATTTTTTACTGGAAAACAATTTGTGGGGGGACAATGATTGAATTTCAAAAACCACCAACTCCAGAACTTGTATTTATTGCATAAACAACAACAACATAAAAACTCTATTAAATGTACCGAATTGATCATTAGACAAAATCATTTTTGAGAGACATTTGCTTTGTTAATCCTCCACATTTCATAGACTTCACTTTAAATCATCCATTCATCTTAGTAATTGCTTTATCCTCTTCAGTGGATCCGGAGCTTATTCTGGGAACACTGGGCATGAGGCAGGAATACAAACTAGATATGATGCCAGTCCATGCACATACTCATTCACACCTATGGGCATTAGCATAACCAATAACCTTAACGGGAGTTTTTGGAAGGTGGGAATAAACTGGAGACCCCAGAGGAAACTCACATGGATATGAGGAGTACATAGGAAACTCCACACAGACACTTATCCCAGCTCAGGATTGAACCGGGAACTTTGGAGTCATGAGGCATCAACGCTACAGTACAGGATGCTCCACCAGTATAATTCCATTACAAGAATGAAATGTTTTTCATCTTCGCCACATAGAATAACAGGGTCACCTGACACAAGGTTCCAAATCTTATTATTTTGCATTTAAATGTGTACCAGATCTTTGCGCAACATTCCATATTCCACTGATTTCTAGAAATCTATTTATAATTTCCATAATCTGCAGAGTTCTAAAAGTCTATTCGGGATTCCGTGCTCCACTGAGTTCTAAAACTCTATTCAGGATTCCGTGCTACACCGAGTTCTAAAACTCTATTCAGGATTCCGTGTTCCACTGAGTTCTAAAACTCTATTCAGGATTCCGTGTTCCACTGAGTTCTAAAACTCTATTCAGGATTCCGTGTTCCACTGAGTTCTAAAACTCTATTCAGGATTCCGTGTTCCACTGAGTTCTAAAACTCTATTCAGGATTCTGTGTTCCACTGAGTTCTAAAACTCTATTCAGGATTCCGTGTTCCACTAATTTCTAGAAATCTATTTAATGATTCCATAATCTGCAGAATTCTAAAACTCCACTAGAATTTAATGTTCCATCGAGTTCTAAACTCTATTCAGGATTCCATATCCCACAGGGTTCTAAGACTCTGTTGAGGATTTCATGTTCCAAAGATATCTAAAAAATCTATTTATGATTTCATTATCTGCAGAGTTTTAAACTTATGAAGGATTCCATGTTCCTCAGGGTTCTAAAACGCTACTCACCGCTGCAGCTGACTGCCAGCCTGAACCTGCGCAGCACCGCTCGTTGTACGTGTCTCCGTCCCCGCTGGAGGAGTGGGTGTCTACGCTTGGCTTTCTCAGCAAGAGACTACTGATGGGGCGTTTTTATCCTCTGTTCCCTCAGCAGATTAGGAAAGTGACGCCTACCTACTTCTGATCTCATATCTGTTCATGTGTGTGTATATGGGGGGGGGGTGTATAACTGACAAAATAATTTTCAAAAATAAAATGTAAATGTTATGATTGCATTAACATTCACCCCTACAGCTGCGAAGATCTCGTGCTGCCTGTTGGCATCAGGAGTCGCATAATTAGTTGAAAGTAGTTTGTCTGTGTGCAATTAATGTGTCACATGATCTCAATATAAATATACCTGTTCCTGGAGAGACCCAGAGTTTGTTAGAGAACATAACTGTATAAACAGCATCATGATGACCAATGAACAGGGACATCCAAATAAGTCTGGGACAAACTTCTGGAAATGTATCAATCAGAGTTTGCTATAAAAAAAAATCCCAAACTTTGAACACCTCGACTTTTTGTCTCTTATTGAACAATTGAAAAATTCAGCAGAATCACGATTCTGCCTAGAGGAGGCCGTGCACCAAAAATCGGGCCATTAGTCAGAGAAGAAACCATCTATCCATTTTCTATACAGCTTATCCTACACAGGGTCGTACGGAACCTGGAGTCTATCCCAGGGGACTTGGGGCACACCTTGGATGAGGTGCAAACCCATCGTAGGGTACAATCACACATACATTCCCACACCCATTCACTCACTATGGACAATTTAGAGATGCCAATCAGCAAGTATACAGCTATGTGTAGCCAATCACTACACATGTCTTTGGACTGGGGAGGAAACCGGAGTACCCAGAGGAAACCCCCAAAGCATGGGGAGAACACAGGGCGGAGGCAGGAATTGAACCCCCAACCCTGGAGGTGCAAGGCAAACAGACAAAAAAAAAAAACAAGTTGTAAAAATTGTGTTGTAGAAATGTATATAATTTTAACCTACAATATGATTAATATCATGAGAAAGCCTCGGCAAAGACTGGACACGACCTTTATTTATCCAGAGCTACAGCTTACTTCCTGATTGAATAATTTTACACGTAGTAACTGGAATATCAAGTGCAATAAAACACTGCTCATTAATCTGCACTCCCATAGCACACTAGCAAAAACATGGAGGATGTGTTCATTCCTATATAAATATTTTCTTTATCAAATGGTGTTAAAGCATCATGTACCATTGGCTAAAACACTGAGCATTTATATACTGTTTACATTATATACACTTTGTTAAAGAGTCATACACATTATAACATTGCTAAGATCTTGTTATCTAAGCCAAATTCCAATCTTAAACAACTCATTATTCTACGTGTATTTTATGACACAATGGATATAGTGCAAATGAACCAAATGGTCTTTTGGTGTGTACCATTTGCCTGCATTTTACTTTCAGCTTGAGTGTTAACTCAACATACGGATCATCTCACTGACAACAACATACAAAACATACAAGCAAAACAAACAAACATGAGCAAACCGCGACGGTTGATTTCACAACCACAATAACGAATCTGGCTTGAAGAGTCTAGATTAAAGGAGCCACATTAATTAACTGATAAGATTGGGTGAGCTTTTGGTAAGGATTATTTTGCCTCATTAAATGAAAACCTTGTTAACTGCTTTCAGAGTCACGTGAGCCGTTTCTCCATGTAAATCTGAAACCTAGTGTGGGAATACAAATTTAAAATCATGGTAACTGAGGCCATCACCTTTTGTCTGTGATGGCTCTTGGTGCTCCTGTCCCATTCTTTGAATTGGTGGCCATTGTTCATGATCATCAATTCCTGACTTAAATGTAAATGCAATGCCCTAGGTATGGACTTTTCTTTATCTCTATGATAATGAAGTTGTCGGAGTTGTATAGTTATGCTGATTGGATTAGGACTGGTGAAACTCCAGAGCCTGGGACGGGTTCCTATAACTGTTTACTTTCTTTGCATACGTTGTTTAAGCTCGTCACCCGAGTACTTTGTCTCCACCACTAAGCACTGCCCCTAAAATGTATATAAAACTACAATGTATAGCTCATTGCTGTTAGACTTGATGACTGCAGTGCAAGACAGTACGTTCTGACCTGTAGACTGATATTCCTGATGTTCTACAATAAAGAATCCTGATGAAGTTTTACCCAAGTCACCTGGTCTTTGCTTCTGAGTGTCAAGCACTAGCTATTTCAAACAAGCTAGCATCTTCTATAAAATACCTATATTCACTTTGTGCCTGCAATCTGCTCATAATAAGACACTGTTTTTAAAAGCCACTGTTCTCAAAACAGTCAACACAGCACAGGGTGAGCCTGCGCCCATGATAGCCTCCGATTCTTGTTCTTGGCTGACAGGAGTGGAACTGATGTAGTCTTGTGCTTTTGTAATGCATCCACCTCAAGGTTAATATGTTGGGCATTCTGAGATGCTTTTCTGCTCAGCACAGTTGTAAAAAGTGCTTATTTGAGTTAGTATAGACCAGTGGTTTTCAAAGTGGGGGCCGCCAAGGGGCGCCCGGGGGGCCTCAACAATTTAGTGTGAAAAATAAATAAATGTATGTTTTATCTTTCTCACTCTCAGACACGCACACACACAATCAATTCCTAATCTAATGTAAAGATGTAAGATGTAATTATTAATAAAAAAAGGGGGGATATATTCAGAAGTCTGTATTTTAAATGTGTTTTAAGGACATCTTACAAAAGGGGGGCCTCGGTCAAATTTTAATGCCATTTGGGGGGTCTTGCCCTGGAAAAGTTTGGGAACCACTGCAATAGACTTCCTGTCTGCTCAGACCAGTCTGGTCATTCTCCTCTGGTCTCTCTCATCAGCAAGGTGTTTCAGCCTGCAGAGCCTCTGCACACAGGACGTTGTTTGTTTTTTTCATACCATTCTGTGTAAACTCTAGAGACTGTCGTGTGTGAAAACCCCAGAAGCTCAGCGGTTTCTGAAATACCGACACCAGCATATCTGGCATCTACAACCATGCCATGGTTAAAGTCACTGAGATCACATTTTTTCCCCCATTCTGATGTTTGATGCTAACATTAACTGAAGCGCTTGACCTGTATCTGTGGTGTACAGGTGTTCCTAATAAAGTGGGCAATGAGTGTAACATCAGAATTTAGGCAACATTCAAATCTGGCTTTATGCTAAGTTACATTCGTCCTATAGACATTGTATAATGAGGCAATGCTATTGATGGATTTTGTCTGTGGAGCTTTGTTCAAACAAGTTCTTTTATGATGGCTGCTGTTTTTTCTTCTCTCTTTAAAAAAACAACAACTAGGTGACAAATGCAAATACAAATGTGCTGTCACAATTCATTCATGAAGGGTTTTGACTTACAATTTGGAGAAATTATAATATCAGTATTTATTCTACACATTTATACACGTATGTCATTGAAACCGGACCGCAGAATCTCTCACCATCTTCAAAAAACAGCTAAAGACCACCTCTTCCGTGAACACCTAACCAACTCATAATAATAATAAAAAAATGTCTCTGGCACCTACACATCTACTCTGCACACTTTGCTTCTTCTGGAACTCAATTAACAGATCTTGTATGGCAGCACTACTTGTATTGTTCTCTGCTTCATATATCACTTTGCTTGTATTTTCTCATTTGTAAGTCACTTTGGATAAAAGCGTCTGCTAAATGAATAAATGTAAATGTAATGTAAATGTAATGAAACTTTTGAAAATACCGTATGACAACCCCACGTGAAAAATCCGTACACATTGTTCGGTGTATAACATTCACTCTTATTTTCCTAAAAGCTGTCTCTAATCACATACTCTTGTAGTATTCTAACAAATCTTTACATATACATTATTGTATGTACATATAGTCATGAATAATAATCGAGTTCCTTTTCATGTAGAAGTATACTGATGATTCACTACATTTGGTAAACAAATGATGTGTGAAGCAACTGACACTTCTTGCACTAGAGAATGAAAGGAGAGGCCCTGTAGCAGACAACAGACAAAAGCAGCATTGTTCCCAATGCCAGTGGAGGGATCTGTCACACATAGTCCTGCAAACACCTTTTTTTTTTCTCATTAGCTATCTAACGTCGGTTAGGACTGAACACATACTTTTTGAATTTAACAGTTTTCTTGTTCTTCCAATCAGGTAACAGATCACAGTGACCAATTTAATATGACATGGCACGTTTGCTCTCAAATCATCTTAAAACATCCAAATGAAGACTAAAGTTAGAGGTCAGCCAGCTGTGAACTTCTACACTTGATCACTGGAAAAAAGAAAACCAGTAGTAAAGGAAGTAACACACTTCATTTATCATTCACATATATTTTTCCTTGTCATTTAAATAAAGTACATGTACATCATCATTCACAATAAATATGTACTTGATCTGTACTTAAGTACTTAATGCTTAATAATATGTATTTAATCTGCAGTCAACTTGTCCAAAAACTGCACTGCCATTGTTAAAAATACTTGTGCATTACATTAACCTGTGTAAAAGGGTGTAAAATTGTTGGAAGTCCCCAGCTTATGTAGAACTTAGTTCAGTTGTTCAGGCTGCACATAGAGCACAGAGTAATGAGCACCTCCTTCAGGTAGTCTCAGGTTCGGTACCGCGGTGCGCTTCCCGGTCCGCATGACAGCTATCACATGACCAGTTTTTTTTTTTTAAACCGTGCTGTTTCAAAGTAAACTGCCAGTGTTAAAGCCCCCTTAAATACAACATAGGCATTTGTGTAATACAACTCCAATTCCAAAAAAGTTGGGACAGTATGGAAAACATTTAAAAAAAAAAGGAGAAAGACATCATTTGAAAATTCACCCTGTAGTATATTGAAAACACATCATTTGATGTTTTACTGTGTGAATTTAATTAATTTTTTAAATATACACTCGTATGACTGCAACACACTGCAAAAAAGTTGGGACAGTCAACTGTTTACCACTGTGTAACATCACCTTTTCTTTTAATAACACTTATTAAGTGTTCAGGCACTGAAGATACCAGTTGGTTAAGTTTAGCAAGTGGAATTTTCCCCCATTCATCCATTATGCATTTCTTCAACTGCACAACCTTCGTTGACTCATTTTGTGCTTCATAATGCACCATATATTCTCAATCAGAGACAAGTCAGGACTGCAGGCAGGCCATGCTAGCACCCGCACTCCCTGCTTACGCAACCATACGCCTGTAATCCGGGCAGAATGTGGTTTGGTGTTGTCCTACTCTGGATGGCAGCATATGTTGCTCAAAATTGTGTGCATATCTTTCTGCATTAATGGTGCCCTCACAGACGTGCAAGTTACCCATGCCATGGGCACTGACACACCCCCATACCATGACAGACACTGGCTTGTGGACCTGACGCTGAGAACAGCTTGGATGTTCCTTTTCCTCTTTGGCCCGGAGAACACAACGGCTGTTTTGTCCTAAAACTATTTGAAACGTTGACTCGTCGGACCACAAAAAGCGATTTGACCGTGCTACTGTCCATCTCAGATGAGACCGAGCCCAGAGAAGTCAGTGGCGCTTCTGGACAGTGTTGATGTCAACATTAAATACTGTGTCTTTATACGTTTTTTTGCTTAAATACAAATCAAAGTACATTTACAGATCACTCCTCTTTGTTTTTATTAGCATTTTCCATGCAGTCCCAACTTTTGTTTTGGAATTGGGGTTGTATGTGGCTGACTATGCATGCCTATCAGTGCTTATTCTTATGGATGCATCAGGTATGGATCTGGACTGGAGATGGAACTGGTATTGCACATTCATAGGTTCTTTCAACTTGATCTCCAAAAACCTCCATGCTATTACTAGCAAAACTGGCTTAAGGGGCATCCTTCCTATATCACACCACTTTATCACTCCATGACAAAAAAAAAGAAAGAAAAATCTCAGTCAGACAAAGGACAAACAGTACAAAAATTCACAATCTCTTCAGTAGCCTGATCTCCATTTTGAGGTAAGTCTTGAGGTTCTCATCGTGAACATTGTCTTCCATGGCAGCCAGTGCTTTTTCTCCACCATCTCTGTAGTACTTCAGCAGCTCATTAGCATACTCAATCCACACGCAGTTATGACAGCCACTCATGCAGCAGCACGTTGGAGGAGACGGAGGACCTGGATCTACAGTGTCTGTACGACCTTGTGTTAAAGCAGCTGTGGACTGGGAAGTGCATGGATCCATGCCGTTGCATTTCAAGTGATGAGGAGTACAGTGTAGATGTTTGCTTTGGGGAAATGTGGCTCTGATGTAGAAGGCTTTCTTCATTAAATGTGACAAGTGGAAGATAAACATCTGCGAAATAAAAAAAAAATACATTTAAATTACTTCCAGATGTGTGTCAGAGGGCAATTTAGACAGTGTACAGCTAAATACATTATTGCATTATTTGAAGGGAGAGCTGTTTAACATCACAAATGGCTTCTCTCACTCTCGCTCACATACCCTTCAGGTATAAAGTATTGTCTGTCTACCCTTTGTATACTGAAAGCATACACAAATATCAGGTTTCCCTTATAAAATTCAGTATACAGTAGGTTTAATTCGGGTATAAGTTATGCCATTTGCTGTAAAATATATAGCTAGCTCGAATTGGATTAAGGTTACTGGGGTCAATTCGTTAAATGGTGGTAGTTCACACACAATTTCTCATACAACAACAACAACAACAACAAAAACGTTGGTTTGTTTAGTTCCTGTTAACTAGGACAAGATACTGACCCTCTGTAAACACGGTGAAGCGTTATTTAGAGACATCCTGTAAATAAATAAAAATAACCCACACAATTAAAGAGCAAGTTAGAGCTGCAACATAATATAATATCTACCGACAAAGTCCTCGAAGATATTAAAAACGCCCCTATTTCACTTGCGCTAGAAACGCCATTATTTTGGTACCGGAAATATGACCTCAGCTGTGATTGATGTAAAGCTGCGATGACCAATCAGAGTGGAGATAGTTATGACGCGCGATTGGTGGGCGGGACATGTATCGAACTGTGATACTACAGTTAGTCAGTAGAGGGCATTAAAATACTAGAAAAAGATGAATTATATGTATGTGGTTAGGCTCTCTTCTCTTTTTTTATATTCCTATTTGCAGTAATTCAGTAATTGTAATTCGTTACTGTACTATCCAGTAATATTGAAAATGAATACTTGTATTTTTACTCAAATATATTTAAGAAAAAAACCCCGCATTTTACATGATACAAGTATTCATTTTCAGTATTATTGGATAGTAGTGAATTTTGACCTTTCATTTGGACCTTCAAATTACAAGTTAAAATCTCACATGCTATACGTACATACATGCATACATACATTCATATATACATACATGCATGCATGCATACATACATACATACATTCATGCATACATACATTCATACATTCTTACATACATACATACATGCATACATACATACATAACTACTGTATTGGCCATGTCAATAAATCTCATTGAATTGAACTATCAGGACACGTAATTAGCATGAAATAAATACAATGCCATTAATTATTTCAGAGGAAATAAAACCGGATTGCAAACACAGATAGATAGATAGATAGATAGATAGATAGATAGAACAGACAGGCACATGTAACATCATGTCTTTAAATTCCTCTGACATTTATTAGTCAATAATACATTTGCCCTTTAAATGTTTATAGCCAATTCTGAATCTACTGTGTTTTAACAGGGATATTGCCTAAACCTGTCTGGTGTGTGGGACAGTAAAACACTATTCATTTCTTCAGTAAGGACACGGGCCCTTTGAAGTGGCAACCTTTTAATATGTGGACAGCACTTTTCATGTTTAATCCTTCATTGCAGCATTGCAGTGTTTATGTATGTGAGAGTGGCAGTCATCTACTCCCACAGGCCTGCATGCTTGACAAGCATGGCCATAGAAACGACTCACAGCATCTCCGGAGACCTATAGCCCGCTCATACTGCTGCCTGTAATTTGTATTGAGCTGCAGAGCCAAGAAATTTGCTCCAAGCTGATCCATGGGCACAGCACAGAATGGGATGTTAATTAGCTACAAGTGGGCACCCATTTCTCATTCTTGAACACCAGCCTTGACAATGAGTCATCCTTCTCAGTGGACCAAATGTTAATAGATGATGAAGATGATGATGATGACGATGATGATGATGATGATGACGATTATTATTATTATTATTACTATTATTATTATTATTATTATTAAATGAAATGTCAGTCATCCCCAAACTTCAAGAAATGTGTATTTTTCTACTGACTCATAACCCTGTTTCACATAAAGTTAAGGAGATAAACATGGCCTATTTTCAGCCATGGCCAGTCAACCTTGAAATATAAGTATTGAGTCAACTGCTTATTAATAATATTGTATTTCAATGACAAACCACTATTTTTTTTCTGTTATAATAGAGGATGCCAAAACATACAAGGGAAGCTTATTCAGAATTAACTGGGAAGAATGATCCAGAAACCAGCTGAACCAGAAATAAAGCCTAATAATCTGAGACATATTTAATGATTGAAGAAAAACATTTTGAACAGACGTACACACATAAGAAAAGTCCAATTTCCATTCCTATGAAACCTTGCTTGTTTAACCACACAACATTCTTTTATGAGTGTGATTTACATTAAGATGCATTACTTGAACTTGTTTATTTAACATTAACAATCCATTAATTGCAGTAGTAATAGATCATAAGTAATGTTAATAAAGTAACAATATTTTGTAACATAAAGTCGACTTATTATTATTATTATTATTATTATTATTATTTTATTTTATTTTTTTTATTAACTGAGGTTTGTGTAAATAATAAACATTGATAATGGCTATGACAATGACTAAAGTTAATTCAGTCCATGACTAAAAATAAGTCCACATAAATTATTCATTCATTCAATCATCTCCAGTAGCTGCTTTATCCTGGTCAGAGTAACAGTGAATCTGGAGCCTATTCCAGGAACACTGGGTGCAAGGAGGATTCACTCTGAATGAGACATAAGTCCACACACACACATTCACACCTAGGGGAAATTTAGCATAGCCAATCCTAAATGCATGTGTTTCTGAGGTGGGAGGAAATATTGATAACTTACTGAACTCTTGTCTCCAGGTGTGAATACTAGAACTTGATCAGTTCCTAATTTTTCCAGTTAAGAACTGCAAATGTATGAATTACTTCATACTGCTCTTTGTGGACTTCATTTTATTTTTTACTTGCCAGAGCCATATCTCCCTGCAGTTCTCACCTGGTTTCCCACTGAAGCTAAGCAAGGTTGAGCCTGACCAGTACCTGGATGAGAGACCTCCTGGGTAAAACTAAGATTGCTGCTGGAAGTGGTACTAGTGAGACCAGCACAGGATGCTCATCCTGTAGTCTGTGTGGGTCCTAATGCCCCAGTACAGTGACATGAACAAAATACTTTAAAAACAGCACCATCTTTCAGATGAGATGTTAAACCGGCTCTGACTCTTTGTGGTCATTAAAAATCCCAGGACGCTTCTTGTAAAGAGTAGGGGTATAACCCTGGTGTCCTGGTGAAATTCCCCCATTGGCCCTTATCTATCATGGCCCCCTAATAATCCCCATCACTGATTTGGCTACATCACATCAAGTGGTGGGCGTGCTGGTGCACTATGGCTGCCGTTGTATAATCCAGGTGGATGCTACACACTAGTGGTGGTTGAGAAGACACCCCCCCCCCCCATACTATTTAAAGCATCCTGAGTGTCTAGAAAAGCGCTACATAAATGTAACTGTAACTAACAAACTCAATGATGGTATGAATATTGATCAGCGTTGGTGTTGATTGTTATTAATTTATTGTAATGGCCAGAAGTGTTAGTTACTTTGTTAATGTTACTTATGGTATATTAATACTGAAGTTCATGGTTTGTTCATGCTAAACCAAAAGGGACCTTAAAGTGAAGCACTACCATTTTGAGTCATGGGTCACTGGATGAACTATTCATCATATGCAATGAAGCAAAACAATTTTAACAAAGTTAAAAATCTTTAAAATAATCACAGAGCCTATATTCATAAACCACACCTGGGGCACTGGTTAAAATGAGGCGTTAACATCATATCATTCAGGTTAATGTCTAGGTCCTATCAGTATGCTGATATCAGTGTTCAGACTCCAGACTCTATGACATGAGAGATGGTTGAGGTGTGGACATTTGTGGCTCCATCTCAGATAAGTACAGTACAAGAGCCTTTTCCAATAAAGCAGAAAAGAGTTCATGAATTCTTCTTATTACGCTAATTAGATTCAATATAAATGAAACTCAGATTTCTGTATTTTGTTACTAAGGATCGGTATCAATATATAGATATACGGTAGTCTACACAGTAAACTATAATATCAGTGCTATTATTTAAGCAAGTTATATTAAAACAAGTTAATGGTCAATGAAAAAAGTGATAATATTTTGACATAAGTTTGTGTAGCTTTATTTGCAGAGCAGTAGCATCTGCTTGTTAGATACAAAGACGAGAGAAAGGGAAGGGAAAAAATTATTTAGACATATTTAAACAAGGTATTATTATGGTTGTGAACTGTATTTATCTGTAAACGAGTACGCAACATTTGTTGTAAAACCCATTATCTCTAGTAGAACACACGGAGACCCTCTCTGAGCCCTTGAGAAAGAGATTACATATGTGAATCAGTAACTATGCATGGCATGTGTGTGTGTGTATGTGTGTGTGTATCAGCTCGCTGCATAGAAAGAATGCTCTGAAACAATATTCACACGCACATGCAGCAGCTCCAAAGTCCTTGGTGCCCCCTCTGGGTTGGATTTCTCTCCCCAACTGTTGCCTTGGGAACCATGTTCAGTTTACCTCAGGCAGGTATTTCCCAGAGGGCCAAGGGGCAGCCTGACTAGGTGCGAATCAGACTGATGAGTTTAAATCAGGTCTAAACTAATAACATGGCTTAGAGGCTTTACTGATGGGTCACGTATTCAGAAACAAAAGCATGTCATCAGACTGAGAGGAATGAGGTTCTTTTTCAAACATTAATCCCCGCTCTCAATGGAAATGCTCTTTGGCTGGCACACTTTCTGACAGTCGGCGCATTCCACTGTCTGCATGTTTTCAAAGATCTATACTGCTGATCGCACAAAATACATTCACACAGATACAAACATTACAGTAATTACGCTGTGGTGTCCCTTATACACAGTCAGGTCCATAAGTATTTGGACACTGACGCAGTTTTCAGAATTTTACCTCTGTACAAATGAAGCAATCAAGATGTGATTGAAGTGTAGACTTTCAGCTTTAGTTCAAGGGGGTTAACAAATACATGGTTAAAAAAAACGTTTGGGAATTACACCTCCATTTTCACAGGCTCAAAAGTAATTGGACAATTGACTGACAAGCAGTTTCATAGCCAGTTGTGGCCTGTTTCCTCATGATTTCATTACAAATTAAGGAGATAAAAAGTCTGGAGTATATATATATATATATATATATATATATATATATATATATATATATATATATATACACACACACACACACACATATATATATATATATATATATATATATATATATATATAGAGAGAGAGAGAGAGAGAGAGAGAGAGAGAGAGAGAGAGAGAGAGAGAGAGAGAGAGAATACATAAATTGTGGTAAGAGGTCCCTAAAAAGAAATCTTACCTTAGATGCTTGTGCATACAGTTTGTTTCTGTAAAGCTGCTTTGTGATTATATCTTTTGTTAAAAGCACTATCCAAATAAAACTAAATAGAAATGAGTTCACTCTGTATGCATGGGAGGACCTAAATAAGGCTTATATCTCTAGGAAAAAGAGCAGCCCTACCCAGTTTCACCTAAAGAGCCAAGTCTTTCCCACTCAAATGAGTCAACAGGTTGGACAGTTACACAATGTACTGCAACATTAGGAATGTGCTATTTATAGTAACACAAAGTTACTACACTAGAGGATACATCAGTAATGCAGCTCACTTTCTTTCTGGGTAATGCCTTTAACCAGTTGATTCTGTTCTTGTTTTGGATAATGAAAAGATTAGGTAATGCAGAGATTATGTTAAGGTCATGTTCAAAGTGTTCATATTCATGTCCAATTCAATTCAGTCATATTTGTATAGTAGCTTTAACAGTAGACATTGTCTCAAAGCAGCATTACAGAAATTAGCATGTACTTTTGAATAGAGCCATAATGATCAAGGTAGAACTGACAATGGCAAGAAAAAAAACTCCCTGGGACAACATGAGGAAGAAATGTTGAGAGGAACCTGACTCAAAAGGGAACCATCCTCTTCTGGCTATGTTTCCACGACTGTATACTATAATGTCAAAAAGTACTAAGTGTGTTGAAAGGATGCTCAGTATGAGCATGTTCAGAGTGTTAATATGTATATTCATGTATTTATTTATTAATCTTTAGTAACGGCTTTATCTTGGTCAAGGTCACTGTGGATCCATAGTGTAGCCCAGGAACACTAAATGTGGAGTGGGATCACCCAGGATCAGACAACAGTCCATCACAATGCACCATGCACAAACCCATCCACATTAGTCTAGTTTTCATACTGCTTATCCTATACAGGGTCACAGCGAAGCCTGGAACTGAGGGAACTCAGGGCACAAAGCAGGGGACACCTAGGACGGGATGCCAGCCCATCTCAGGGCATAACCCACACAAACACATGGGTTATCAAATATGTTGTACAAAAGATTTCATCCCCATCTTTTGCCAAATGAAAGAGGCTAGAAGCAGGAAAAGGAAACTTTTGAACCTTTTTTTTTAAAAAAAACTAATACTATTTTTATTTATTTATTTATTTACTGGTACTATACAGTATAAAGGTTTGCATGATAACTCATACAGTTGTATTACTATAATTCCATATGGCCTGGGTAAATAGTAAACAAAACACAGCTCAGCCGGTACTACATGATGTTGCTATCCCATTGATCATTCAACATAGACTCAGAAACAGTTGAATTGTTTTAATACTACATGGTTTGGGTTGAAACGCTAGGAGATCCATATAGTTTAAAGTGAAAGGGCCCAAGAGGTGAATGAGTAGCTGGGCAGGTGAGCACAGACTGGGGGCGATGGCATTGCTCAGATGCCCTTGGCCTGCCTCCTGGACATTAACTAGCTTCACACAGGTCCGGCTTTGTGCATCTCACACAAAGGCCACACTGTTCATCTCCCCTAGTGAGGCTGGCGTCTCCAGAATAACACCTTTGTGACATGCAGAGCTGTACTCTGGGAATGGGTGAAGGACAGAGGACGTCCTCTACACACCTCTGTGCTTTATTCAGTTCTGCGAAATATCTTTTATTTCTGTCAGATAACATATCTGACTAAGAGTACTTACCATTCTATATCTGTTCATGAAAAGACAGGCCAAGCAGATGTTCATTTATCACTCTGGTGTTTAGCGAGTAACTATGTTGATGTACACGGTGTGGTAATTGCTCCACAATTTCCTGTGGTGTGAGGTGGCCATATGTAATGATGAATTGCTAGGTACAACAAAAACTCTCCCTACAGGGACACAATGCATCTTGGTCCCCATGGCAGCCTGGCAAACATGGACACGAAGACATGTGAACACACCAATTAAGAGAAAACATTGAGAGAAAAGGCGAGTCCTAATGGGAGTCGATGTATTCCCTGGATGTGTTAACCTGGATCTGCATCTTTACAAACAGTCAAGGTCTAGCGTTAAAGCAAAAACAACAACAACATCAATAATAATAATAATAATAATAATAATAACAATAAAGTGTCTGAGGTCATGAATAAATAGCACACCGAATTCAAATCAACTTTGTGTTTATCATATTATGTAGCAAATTTTTATAATAGACAAAAGGGACCAAATTTTGACTTTTTAAACGGTGTCCATATAAACAACCATATGCAGCCCATTCAGGCCTGTTAAAGCTCTACAAAACTGATGTATCTGTCACATAAACTCACACATAGTGCACTTATTCGTGCACCTATTCACATTAACTTGATCCTGTTAACCACAAGGCTAGAGATTTGTAAATTAGGTCCCTTGGTGATGGATTACTGAGTAGTGAGGTTAAGTGGAGTTTACTGAATAAGCCTCCACAAGGCTTAATGGGCATGAATGTTCTAGGCTGGAAAAGTTCCCAAACATCAACTGGTATTAGAGTGAAACTCCCTCAACTCTACCAACACACACAGCATGCTTACAAGACATTTCCCTGTTTCTCAAACAAGTTTCTCAATGTTTTCAATCTACGCTTCTTTTATTATAGGCTTAAATACAGTTGAGTACAAAAGTTTGCAAAGCTTTAAGGCAAAACAAAGTCAAGTAACTAACAAGTAAGACACTTAGTATCGTTTCAAAGATGTTAGATGTTCCTTCACAAGCAATCAAAATCGTCAATTTGTTTTTGTTAAGATATTCATCCATCCATCCTTCCATTAGCTATGTTATTTATCCTACACAGGGTTGTGGGGAGTTTGGAGCCTATCCCAAGGTACTCGGAACACAAGGCGGGGGACACCCTGGACTGAGTGCCAACCCATCGCAAGGGCACAATTGCATACACATTCACATACTACAACAATTTGGAAATGCCAGTCAGACTACAGCACATATCTTTGGACTGGGGGAGGAAACTGGAGTACCTGGAGGAAACCCCTGAAACATGGGAAGAACATGCAAGCTCCATGCACAAAGGGTGGAGGTGGGTTCAAGGTGTGAGGCAAACATTAATTTTTTAAATCATAATTACAGAGTAAAAATAATAATGCATTAACCCATGAAGACCATAAGCCATTGAAAAGACATGCACATTTTAAATAATTCAGTTTCAAGATCCAAAGAAAATAAAGCAGTTTCCTGCCAAAATGCTTACTGTAGTCAACAGCAGCAATGTCTGAGACAGTGGAGACAAGTGAGCATCTCTGGCCCAATTTATCAGATATCTTCAGCATGATAATGATTTGTAAATTATGTGAGCCAAGAACCCATGGAGATATCAATATTTCACAGCTTAATATCCAACCTGTGGAAACATGTACTGGTAAGCTATTAGCTAGCAGAATGAGCTTGCCAGGTTTTTTGATGTTTTACATAGTGAAAGCTGTGTATTAAACATAAAAGGTTACTTTAGTGTTCAGTAGCAATTGCTGTGTATTAAATATATCTAAGTGCTGCTACAGTTTATGTGTAACACTAATTATACATTACTTAGCTAGCTACGAACCTAGCAAGCCACTGAAGCCCAAACAGCACTTGAATGAGTTTACCTTCTTTATATACTGTTTAACATAGCTCACTTGGTCAGTTAACATGTTAACAATATTGTGTAGGTCCCCCTGTGCCTCCAAAAAAACTCTGATCCATCGAGGCATGGACTCCACAAGAACTCTGAAGGTGTGCTGTGGTATCTGGCACCAAGACGTTAAGAGCAGATCCTTTAAGTCCTGTAAGTTGTGAGGTGGGGCCTAAATGGATCGGACTTGTTTGGGTAGGTGGTACGTGTCAAAGAAACAACTACATGAATGCCAGGACCCAAGGTTTCCCAGCAGAATATTGCCCAGAGCATCACATTACCTCTGCAGACTTGTCTTCTTCCCATAGTGCATCCTGGTGACATCTCTTCCCCAGGTAAGTGACGCATGCATACCTGGCCGTCCACATAATGTAAAAGAAAACGTCATTCATCAGATGAGGCCACCTTCTTCCATTGCTTCATGGTCCAGTTCTGATGCTCACGGGCTCATTGTAGGCACTTTTAGTGGTGGACAGGGGTCAGCATGGGCACTCTGACCGGTCTGTGGCTGCACAGCCCCACACACATGAAATTGCAATGCACTGTGTGTTCTAACACCTTTCTATCATAGCCAGCATTAACTTTTTCAGCAACTTGTACTACAGCAGCTCTTCAGTGAGATCAGACCAGACGGGTTAGTCTTCACTCCCCATATGCATCAGTGAGTCTTGGGCACCCGTAACCCTGTCACTGGCTCACTGGTTGTCCTTCCTTGGACCACTTTTGGAAGGTACTAACCACTGCATACTGGGAACACCACAGAAGACCTGCTGTTTTGGAGATACTCTAATCCAGTCATCTAGCAATCACAATTTAGCCCTTGTCAAAGTTGTTCAGATCCTTACACTTGCCCATTTTTTTCTGCTTCCAACACAATTTCAAGAACTAACTGTTCACTTGCTACCTCATATATCCCACCCATTTACAGGTGCCTTTGTTACAAAGATAATCAATGTTATTCACTTTACCTGTCAGTGGAGTGTGAAATGTTATGGTTGATCGGTGTAGTTTTTTTTTTTTCCATGCAGGAAGATACCCTGGGTTTTTGAAAAATAAAAATAAATTCACGAGCAAAGTAAAATTAAAATTTCCACTGCAACATGTCTGCAGTCTTTTTGGTTTTCATTAATCAGGATATCAGAAAGTAAATGTACTATGATCCTATCAAAGTCATGTTTATGTATATAGTAACAACAAACCCTTGTGTATATACATGAAACAAAAAACTGCATGTGTATTAATAGGAAACAAGGCTTTACAGCGATTCTTTTATAAGACATGCTATTAATATTTCTTTTATAAGACATGCTATTAATGCGGTTTATTAGTTCCATGTAGTTCCAAGGTGTAAATACCCAGCAACACTTTGGAAAGAACAACAAATTGATGATGGTGGAATAAAACAGTATACAATGCCGGCCATAAAGTACTAACCACATGCTTCTCCTATCTGAATTACATACGTGTGTGTGTGTTTGTGTGTGTGTGTGTGTGTGTGTGTGTACCAAAAGTGCAGGAAAAAAACAAACAAAAAAAAACCCAATGACTATTAAAGTAAAAAAACATATTTTACAATTTACAATAAGTCAAATTGCTAACTTGTTTACTGGCGTTTAGTTTTCCCAAATAGTGTTTTCTTGAAATATTCCATTGTTTTTCATGATATACCTTTAATTATATATGAAAATATAATCAATTATTTTATTATTAGAATTTCTAGAATAACATTTCCTTCTTTGTAAAGCACTTTGAGCTGCATTTTTATGTACGCAAGTTGTTATATAAATCAAATTGATTATTGATTATCATTATATTATATGAGACACATTTATTCCATCCATATATTTGTTCTTTTTATCAATAAGCTCCTAATTCAGTTAATCATGCTTCAAAACAATCACTCAACCAAGTCACAACAGTGTTTTACCAAGGATGCAGTGAATTTCAACATTGCTGCAAAATACAAAATAAAATTAAGACTGAATTAAATGTATAGTTTTATTACATACTATGTTAAACTATGCTGTTTCATGTTAATTAACATATTAGTTACATATTACTTCTTTCTCTTGATATATTTGCCTTCTATGGATGGCCACTTAAATTATATAAATGTGTTTGAAAACAGATGCTCTCGCCTAAGGTATATAACCAAACATTAAGATAAGGTATATAACCATACATTAAGATAAGGTGTATTTCATTTCCACCTCATTCGGTTGATTTGCATAGTGTTGGTAATATAAAGGAAGTACAGTAAGGTTGTAAATATTTTTCCTTAGAATTAATTTTGAGATTAGGCTGACTGAAAGCAGTAGGAAAATAAGAGGCTTTGCATAATAAAATGACCGACATGCTGCCTGGATAGTTAAACAAACAATTCACCTGCATAGATGGTGAAATTGTCTTAAAATTAAGACTGAACTTAGTGGTTCAATTCCTGCCTCCACCCTATGTGCGTGGAGTTTGCAGGTTCTCCCCGTGCTAGACGTCGCTGTCTCCGCGGTCAGTAAACTCGTTGCCTGTGATTAGTCCTAACCAATATTCCATTTGAAGCCTAAAATAAGATATTCTAAGAAGATAACATTGACTCCATTCCTGCATGTGAAATACAGTCATACTGAACAAGGTGGATTATTTACTCTATCGGAGAAGCTAATAGACTAAGCACATAGATATAGCTAATAGACTCTAATCCATGTACAATTTACACAAAATGACAGACAACAGAACTGCAAGTTTAGTTTTTATTTTTTAATGAATACAGATACTTTTCTGTTTACCATGTTTGGTATTCAGAGGAAACATGACACAGTATAGCCAGGAGAGCATTACAGACTTGAAACACTTTTTATTTTATTTTTTAAAGAATCTAAATGAATGCATGAATATAGCTGTCTTTAAGTGTGTACTTGTAATAGTTTGAAATAGCTATTAGCTATTCTCAAATGAACATCACAGATAGGAGGAAATATCGATGAAGAATTACTTAAACAGGAAGCATTCTGGAGTTATAAACTTCAAGCAATGGCTCCCCCAATCTTAAATGAGAACTTTGAACAGTATTTTTTATTTATTTATAATTACATCTTTATATTTAACTTAAATATTGACTTATGGATACATGTACACTTATGTTCAGTTGTGTCAACCTGATGTTGTGATGCAGGGAAGTAATTATTTGTATTATCACTATTAAACAAATCATAGCATTTTTGTTATGTTTATGTTTACAAATAATTATGAATTACCATGCTTCTGGAAGGATTTAACTAATGATGAATTGCATGTCCAATAAAATGAGAGTAAAATGTTTGTTATCTGTAGATGGTAATGTAGTACAGCAGTTCTTATACCAGTATATTGACTTTGTGCATATGCCAATGCATCCCATTAAAAAAACCTCAGCTTCTAAATGGAGTTGGAAAACCTGGCCAGGAGTGGAAAAAGGGTGTGACGGATAATAACTGTTGTGGTCAGGTATGACAGAAGCAGCAAAACTTGAGAATCTTGATTCCGTACACTAATAAGAGATCTCCATTATACGAATGAATCAGATCGTGTTTTGCTAGTTTTGATTGTATACTATTTTTAGATAAATAATAACTTGATTTAAATTTCGTGTCCTCTGCAGCACGATCTCTTCTGTCGACTTTATTTGATTTATTTTACAAATAGCAAGAATGCCTTTATAGCTTGTTTTTTTGCTTTGTAGGGCTCTTTGGAAATAACCAAAGTTGTTCTGATACCAACTGCCGGTGGAGCCAATTACAGAGCTGAGCTGTAACAAAGAATCTAGTGTCATTCACTGAGTGAGACAACCTTGTGTGTCACAGTTTTGCTAATGGTGCCTTTGAAACTGGCATCTTTAATTTCTGATCACATGTATGTTCATATATAAGCTTTTACATGTCTTTTTTTTTTTTTTTTTTTAAACTTTTTGGTTTGTTGTAGGTTATTTATATCGATTAACTTGCCAACACAACTTACCCTCTTATTACCACATTTCAATCTCGAACCATTATTTATCTAATAAGTTTAATGTTTTTCCCCCCACAACATGGAACTGAACGTCATGGCCTCAAGCCACCCTTTGATAGATGTCCAGAGATCTGACGCATGTGATAGAGGGTGTGGCCATATTTGGTTTAGAGGAAATACAATGCTGTGTAGATGTTGTGACCTGGTATAATGCTTGTTTTAGAGGAAATAAAACGCTGTGTAGTTGTTTTTGGCTGGAGGGAAGAAGGAATCAATCTCAACATTGAATATTAAATTAAATGACTATGTAAATATCCTGGAATCATGGACTCTTGGAATCATGATGGTTTTCATTCTCATCCATCTACTCAGTTCTGTGGTTTATTGCAGGGCCAAATATGTGGGACCTATTATATTACCTAGAGTTTCAGCTTCCCATTTTACCAGAAGTGCTGAACATTCGATATGTAGAGAGGACAGACAGACAGACAGCCAGACAGAAAGAGAAGGGCTGGCTTATGCTGCTCAAGGTTAGAAAATGAAGCAGAGGTCAGTACATATCAGGCTCCATTCAGATGGAGCCAGAACACAGAAATAGCGTGTTTAAATGCTCCTATAAGTGAGTATAGAATGACAATCATAGTCTCTGTCGTTGATTCTTATGCTGTTAGTATAAAACATTCAAATTAGAGAAAAATTTTATTTAATAAATCATATTTAATCGATTGTATAATTTCTACCACCTGCACATCCTGTTTTCTGTTGAGTTTCCAATCATACGGCTCGACGCAAATATTCAATTTCAACCTCAAATCATTTTACATTCTCTTGTTTAACCTCAACCTTGTGATTAATTTCTTATCCATAGTCTAATACATTTTACTTATGAAATGGCATATAGTTTTTACAATTATTTTTTAAAACAGAATGTTTTCTGGGTTTAATGTTTAAACACCATAAATAAAGTGTGTGAAAAGAGTTTCATAAAGGTCGCCATATTAATATCTCTCTTTAATAATACGCTCTAATAGGATACTAGTAATAACAAAGCCATATTTTGTCTAGAAAATAATTTATAACGTATAGAAAAAGCGTTAAATGGAAATCCTAAATGTAATTGGTTGCCCTTAAAAAACCTTATGCTGCAATCTGCTCACTCTGACAGACTCATCTAAGCCTGTAGGTAGGAAAGTGAGACTTATCTACTGTGGCTATGTAAATAGTGTGGGTACTGACTATGACGGACGGGAATTTTTCCATTTGATACGTTTCTGTTTTGGATCTTATCTTCATGCTGTCCTAACAATCAGGTTGAAACTTTCACACACAGGCAGCTCTGACTGTCTGCACAAAAAGGAAAAACAAACCACACACACACACACACACACACACACACACACACACACACACACACAAATAGATCAAACTATTGATGAACCAGGAGACATTTTTGAACATTTTATATATATATATATATATATATATATATATATATATAGAGAGAGAGAGAGAGAGAGAGAGAGAGAGAGAGAGACAGAGAGAGAGAGAGATGGATATATTTTTGTGAAAAAAATAAGTACACCCCATGGAAATGGTTGGCTTTTTTAACATATTTGGACAAGCAAACATTTGATCCTCTTTGAAACAGTGCCTATTAATAAAGTTGATACACTCTATGAAATGGCACATAAAATTGACATTTTGTAATAATTTTTACAATAACAAAAACAGATCAGTCACATGGAAAAAGTAAGTACACTCCTACATTTATCACACCTTCAAATCCATAAAATTAGAATCAGGTGTTCATCTGATGCAAAAAGAAGTCTCCAAGAACCCCAAATTTCATCACAGGATCTACTAGTAAGTCTTTCAACTGTTGGTGTCAAAGTGCATGCTTCTACAATCAGAGATTTTTGATCTGCATGGGGTGCGTGCCAGGAAAAAGCCTTTGCCAGACTATAGTTTGCCAAGGAGCATATAGGCAAAGACCAGGCCTTTTGGAATAATGTGCTCTGGACAGACGAATCAAATAGAGTTGTTTGGCCACAGTAACAGCAGACATGTTTGGCACCGACCAAAAATAGCTTTTGAGGAGAAGCACCTCATACCAACTGTGAAGCACGGTTGTGAAAATGTTATTGTTTGGGGTTGTTTTGCTGCCTCTGGAACTGGACAGCTTGCAATGTGACAGAACCGTGATACGTATCGTGTATCATTGAAATGTCCTCAAGTATCGTGATATGGTGTTTCTATCATATCGCCAGCCCTACTAGCAAATCCACCAAGGAATGGCTCAAAAAGAAGAAATGGAGGGTTATGGGATGGCCTAGACAAATCCCGGATTTGAATCCCATTGAAATGTATGGGGGGGGGGGGGTCTTTTTTGCTTGTCCAAATATGTTATGTGTGGATCATATTCAGTCCAGTTGATCACCTGGAATTATTACAATCACTGGAGAAAATTCTGTGAGTAATGTGTTGCAATACTGAACACATTTAGTACTGAAACTTTACAATACGACATTGATTCAATTAGGCAATATTAAAAATACAGTAATCATAATATACCCACTGTACAGAAATGTTGCTGGAAGCTACACTGCCTGAAAAAAGGTACAAAGTAAATGCACTCTCAAGATACAACAGTGGTCCTCAAGGTCCAGTTATGTACCTTAAATGAGCTTTACAAGATGAAAGATACATGTTAAAAGTACAGAGGATTTATCAAAAAGAGTTTGTACCATGAGATGATCAGTTTAGTCCCTTATTTTTTTTAGTTCTACCTTTTACTTAAAGGTAGTGTATTTATACCAGTGCTCTGACTACCTAAAGACTACTGTTTGAAGAAGATGAGTAACAGTTTCAGGCATACACTCTCAGACAAAAACCTGTACACTGTCCTTGTCACTGTTTTTTGCATGTAGTGTAGCTTTAATGCTTACTGTCCATTTATGTTCCTTAAATCATTTTTACAGGTCCACTACATCTATGTTTACAAGTGAGAGATAGATATTAAAGGTACCAAAGATGTACTCTTGAGGGTTAACACCCCAGCAACAAGCAAAGGTACAGCTACTATTTTTTTCTGAGAGTGTAGGAATCCAATAACATGCTAATTATTGCACATTATTAAATATCAAAATCAAGTACCATTCGTCATCCGTTCTTTTTCCTTTCTGTAAATACATAGCATTGAAGTAGCTAAGACAGCCACTGGGTAATACGTGAACAGTCTTTCACATCCAACTGTGCAGTCTCATCTTCTGGGTTGAAGTTCCTATTCATGGTCACTGTGGACAAAATGCCCATATATTGTCTCTACTGGGCAAATGAACACCTAGCCATTCCAAGGTGAAGCTTGTAAGATTCTTTGGTCTGAGAAAAGATCCATGGCCAGGGTGAAAACATAAAAAAAACTTTGTTGAGAAAAAGAACATAGTAAGGCATCCAGAGCAGGAGGTCTTGACTAGATTCACCACTGTGATTTCCAGTGCAAGCCATTACCCTACACAGAAGAACAGGAGAGAGTAGTTATTATTTTCATACACTTGAAGGCAGCATCATAATCTCTTACAGTTCTCATCCAATACACTCAACCTAATCTATACTTAATTGGTGAATAAAAATTTCTGTACCCTGGCCTTCCTAGTCTAGAGTTTAACATTTTAGGTCTTTTGCACACTTGAGTTTTTTTTTTCTTCCAGACCCGGATTCGTTTTATCTGAAAGTTTGGCAGAATGTGAAAGCTATTTCAGACGATCCCTGGTCCTCTTCTACACTTTGGTAAAGTCTGCGTGGTGCTTGGTAACTACTCACTCTCAGTCCTGCTCTACGAGTAATGTGATTGATTCAATGTGACTGGTCAGTGGAGGAGACCGAACACCTTATTGATATATGGCGCGATGAAGGCATTCAAATGCAAGTTGCCACAACTTATAAATAAAAGCAATTTAGAGTTTTTATATGTGAGCGGCTACCATTTAAAGGCTTCACTCAAACAGTGGCCAAATCCCTTCCTACACGAGATCGGCTCCTTATTTGCAGGTTTTCCTGCTAAATGACGTGTCTGTCACTTTGCAAATCTGTGTGCATGAGCTCAGACATGGTATTGGGTGTGGAATCAAGCGTGAACACACCTTTAGATCTACCTTTATGACTGTACAACCTATGTTTAACTATAGTCATTTATAATCTAAGCAAACAACAAGATTTCTTTTAAAAAATCTGAAAAATGCCAATTCCGTCTCACATAATGGGTCAAAATAGTTATATTCAGACATAACTAATTCTCTCAGGTAAAGAAAGTACTGATTTAAGTTCTATTTTAAGCCTGGCAGGGGGGAAAAAAAGGCTTTGAGTCATCGAGGATTAACAAAGAATGCCGGATGACAATGCCTTCAAAGCATGTGCTCTTGCTCAGTGCGTGCCTTTCACATACACACAAACGATGCAAAACCGACTTCTGGATCAGCTGTCAAGGACAGAAAGTCCTCCCAGAAAATGCAGAGGAAAAACAAAACAAGATTTCCAGAAGTGAACATGATACTGCAAGAGTGAACGATGAGGATGCTGAGAGTGAGGGAGAAATAGAGAGAGTCAAGATAGACTGAAGAATGGAGCATGAGAACAGGAGTTCCTGACAAATAATAAAGTAAGAGAGAAGTAAAAGCATGGTAGATCAGAGGGGGGAGGCCCCAGAGGTGATGACCAGGAGTAAATCAAGTGACAAAGGAAGAAAATGCAAGAAAATTGGAAAGGCAAGGTATGATCACAGAGCTGCATACATCAGTGACGGGTCCAGTGTTGGATTGGGTCGGGGTGACGTTGCCGCTCTGACTGGCTGGAGAGGCGAGAGAGGCTCGTGGGATCGAAGTATCGAACGAATAGTCCGTCTTGTGCTGAAGCCACAAGCATGAAGAAGGAGAAAGCATGTGTGTGAGAAAGTAGTGCTATACATACATCAGATATAAATACATGTTTATGGCAAGGCTTTTTCAAGTCTCCACTGTTATCATCACTAAGCTGTATAATAACATTGCCATGCGGGTTTGCATAGGCAAAACAGGGATGGTAAATACTGGAACTCACATTTGTGATAATCGCGAGCTCTGTGGGCTGGTACACAGAACTGCGGATCTGTCCATTGTAGCCGCTGTATGGAGACACTGGCTTGTTACCTGAAAACACACGATAAAAAGTCAGTCTGAGAAACCTGTTGAAATGCAGAAACATTTTTGTTTCAACAAATGTTTCACCTGTTGAAACATTTCTAACATGCCACGCTTGTTTACATATAGTAGGGGCAAATGTAGGAAAGGAAAATACGTCATTTCTGAGTGATTAATTTTTCTATAACAGCGGCTCTGACAGTAGGCCCAGCTACAGGATGAATTAGTATTATTATTATCATCAACAAGTTTGTTCTAATGTTATTGTTTCTGTAAGAACAGTTTACAGACTTGGGAGAGTCTAAGACAGAGGGCTTTATGATTGTTTGGGAATGCGACTAGTGGTAATTTTGGCTTTACTGAGAAAAAAAATAGATACAGTTTAAACCTGTAATAAAGCGACAACAAGAACTAATGTGTTTCACAAATGTTCCACAAACATTAAATATAACTAAAAATGGATTAAAAAAAAAAAAGTATAACAAGTCAGTCTTTAATGCTGGTGCTGGCATTGGAAAAGAATCAACATTTGGGTTGGTAAGAGACACACCACCCCATTGTTGATTATTTTCCTATAGCAGCAAACCCCGTCATGTACATCAAGGGTGTATTACTTATTGTAACTGAATAAAGTATAATGGAAAAGTATCATTGATTAAATATATAGATTTTAATACCCAATCTGTGTATGATATTGGAGTCAGCAGGTGTTCCAACGATTTTCTTAAAGAAAAAACAAATTGTGTAATTTTTATCACAATGTTCAAGCATATGTTCATATTGTCTGGTCCTAATATCTGCTACACAAAGCAGAAATTGCTTAGAGTAAAACAGAGAAAAATTAGTGAAGCCAAACAAATAGAAGCTACATAATTAGATATAGACTGTTGCGGCCAAAAATGCTTGATTTTGTTGCGGCTTTGAAAAAAATGTAAAATCGTTTTTGAGGACTATTTGAATTGGTGAAACTGCAATTGCACAAAATTGTTTTGCATGGTCTTTCACAGTGATGTCTGTAAGTAAATGAGACCTTTATCTGTACTCATGTTCAACGTACGTGAATCGAAGAGGGCTTTGGCCGAATGCGTGTTGTGATGATATCACATGACACGTCTTCGCCCAAATCCACAGAAACGGTAATTTTGAAAAATTGAAAGCTGCTCCAAATATCGCAGAGTTTGATTTATTTTGCGTTAATTTATGTGACCACAAAATCCTGGAGAGACTGATTGATACTTATATATTAAAACAAAATAAGATGGGGGAAAAAAAATCAAACATTACATTAAAAAAAATTGTTTAGAAAATTGCCCAATGATGTATTTAGCTTTATTAAAGCACTTAAGTGGACCAGAAGAGTAAAAAAAGAATAATTAGTATTATATGTTCATAAGTAAGCAGAAAAATATTGCTGTGTCCTTGTTAGGAAGGGTATGACGGGTAGGAGCGCTGGGAGGGAAATGTCATCTCCTGCCATGAAATACCAAACTGGCATGACAGTGTTGCCACACCTCAGTCTCTGTGGAGATATGACAGAGTAAACACACCAATCTGAATCATTGTTCTGTGAAACATATTGGCCATATTGGCTCTCGTTACACAGGGTTTGTTGCCCTTCACTGAGTAATCAGGCACACAGCCTGCCTGTGCGGGGGTGGGACACGACTAAAATGGAAAAAAAAATATGACATTCTGTGTTGTTTTCTTCTTCAATGCAGAACCTTTGTTTTCTAAATCACAATGGCTTAGCACACACACAAACACACACAAAAGCATGACAGCATTATAACCCTTATGATGGCTTTTTAATATTTGTTCTGAATAGACCACAAATGTATGCTAAGGGATGACAAATAAAAAGCGCCAGAGAGAGAGCGAGAGCAATCGAGTGAAACAATGAGACAGAAACAGGGTGTGAGAGAAAATGCGAGACGGGACATTTGCAGAACAATGTGCTCTAAAGACTCCAGTCTTCAGCCATTACAGATACACGACTTCAAACATCAGCGGATCAAATTCAACAGTGTAAGCAGCAGGCGTTGGCTAAATCCAGCTTTCTGTAACTCTTGTACAGTACCTCATGCTTTATTTAGAACTGTGTTTATTTATCACTGTGTCATGCAGTTTAAACTGCTTAAAACACAATGCGTTTCCCAGAAATACAATGCGAATGCATAATAATGAAAACATTTAATGCAAATTGAACCTATCACCCTTTTAAGTTTTCTGGAAAATGTTTTACTGCAATAAATGTGTCACGAAGTTCAGCAGTTTTAATGCATTACTCAACTAATGAGCCTTGACTGTGTGTTTTTTTCCCCCCACGTTAATAATTAGTTTAACTCGACAGATTAAAACAGGTTTAAAAATCTCTAGGAATTAGTGTTTAATAAAAACGTGTTCATATTATATTTATCCTATTATTGACGACTCGTTATTATTGATTGGATCATGGCAAAACACCACGGCGAGTTTGCACCGTTGTACAAATGCTAGGAATGTGGCCGACGGAAATCATGAAAGCAGCTTACAAACCACCTACAAAGTACACAGCAAAACAGCAAGGGTGTAAAAGATTGTGTACCTGGTTTGGGTTCGTCCATAGAGAAGGCCTTATTTTCTACAAACATGTTCTGCGAGCTTTGCTCTTTCAGGATGTTCTCGTAACCCACGCCTTGGTTTGTGTAGACATCCATGGGGAGAGTTGATACCCCCTCTGGGTCGTCAGTCACCTGGCACAGCTCGGGCACCGCGTAAAGCAGCAGGAACACCCAGGCATTGGCCACCAGTGCTATAGCGAGAGTCGGGTCGTTCCAACTTGGAGTGCCAGCTGTGCGGTTGACGTAAGTGTACATGACGATCCATGCCACCCAAATGCCCAGTGTGAACATTCCAGTAAGCAGGATGTAGACTCCGTCCTTGTGCCAGCGCTGGTGCTTGCCGCACAGGATTAGTATGGATGCCACAGAGAAAGCCACCAGCAGGACCATAACATAAATGAGAGACATTACAAAGTCTTCGTTGGTAATCAAGCATGGCACAGGCAGATTGGAGCTCACGTTAATGGGCTGGCGGACCATGGTGATAATCATCCATTCTGTGTTGATGATCACTTCGACCAACCAAAGCGCCAAGGCTCCAAGGCACAGTGCCCAGGATCGCGGTGCCTTGTTGTTCCTGGACAGGATGTTCAGATTTATGGCTTTCATAAGAAGGCAGGAGAAGCAGGCTGCAAACAACACGCCGAACAGGAAGCGGCGTGAGGCACATGTGGAAAAGTCCTGGCCCACGATGAAGGCAAATGCCAGTCCAAAGAGGCCCAGAGCGCCCACAAGTATGCCAGCGTCCAACGGTACTGACTTGCGCCGCCTGCTATCTGACATAAATGGCAGGCTGGCAAAGAGAACCATCAGCAGTATGAGGCATACCAACACTCCGGCGGAGGCAAATGCCTCCACCACGATGCCCCAAACTACAGTAACGTCACACAGGTTATAGTAGAGAGAGCTCACGTTGGAGCCGCAGCCCTGTGGTGCCCCCATTGAGCCAGGCACAACTGCAACAACCATGGCAAGTAGAAGGTTCCAGAAGGATCTGGGAGCGAAGCAATCCATACCGGGGATCACCTGTGTTCAGACACACATGACAGACCAAACATCAACCAAGAGAACAAACAGATAGACAGAACAGACAGAGAATGCACAGAGAATGTGAGCTTTTGAAGAAGAGACAATCATCTTTACAATTACAACGACACAACACACCCAAGCAGGGAGATCTGAAACTGAAGAGAAAATCAACATCCTTATTAAACAATCACATGTCTGTGCAAGCTTTAAAGAGGTGCCCTGTCCAGACATGTGATTGTGCTTGTGTGCGTGTGTGTGTGTGTGAGAACACCATGGCCCTGAGAACAGGAATATCTATAACTGGAGTTGACTCAACACTGGAGTTGAGCTTTGTGAATCATTCATGAGTTTTACACAATATTTACTTTTTACCCCCAAAGATAGGCATGGGGAATTCTTAGAGAGAACAGGATTGGTTTCCATTTTTAAAAATGATTATTATTAGCTGTGCAATAAGCAATCTGACTGAAGTGTTTTCTGTGTTGTTGTTGTTTTTTTAAAAACAGGTTGATTCACACACAGACAAAACCCTGTTATAGAAAGATGTTAATTACAACCATGTTATGGCACAGAAACTCTTGTTGTGTTGGCGTTTCCAAGAATAATTTTGGGTATAGCGCTTATAATAATTTAAACGAAAGCTTGTAGCGATGCAGCTTTTTAACAAAATCTGAGAAATTTCAAAGTGTGACAGGAGAACCCGATTCAAACTAAAGTAGAAAAGAGTTGCAGGATTATTTAAAAAGCGAGTGCATACTTTGCTACCCACTAATTAGTTAATGATAAACTAGTGTGTTCTAAATATTCTAAATTGTGAGACTCTACCATTTTCTGTTAATCAGTGTAAATGTTGTTGTTGGTTTTTTTTTTAATGCTCTTGAGTAACATAAAAACATATGCAATTCAACTAAGCCTGAAGATTTTCACTTGGTGGCATTTCAAACCCAAACCCAAGAAGGCAAGTTCACACAGCTGGAATAAGCACTAAACACACCCTGTCATATGTACAAAAAGCCTGAGGTCTTGTGCCTTGATAGAGAATGTTGCATGTCTTTATTTCTCTTTACTCAGGATCCTTGCAACGCTTTAATTTTTAATAGTTGTTCCGCTTTAACACTACCATCTTTATTTATTCAAAACATTTATGTTATTTCCTATCCACAATCTATCCTATCTCTCTCTCTGTGCGTGTGTGTGTGTGTGTGTGTGTGTGTGTGAGCAAAACCCACAGTACTGCGTTAACAGTGTTGAATTTAATCTTAAAGTATTATTAAACAAATTATATCCCTAAATTATGCCTAATTCTACACCTGATTATTTCTGGTCTTTTATTACTATTTATTATTTTATTAATTATTTCTGATTATTTCCAGGAGAATAAAATAACAACAAATAAAAGCTACAACCTATAACACTGTTACAGTGTATTAAGTGTAATTAACTGTAAGAGTTAACCCAAAAAATGTTTTACATACAGGTGTAGACCAATACCAGCAACCCAACTGATATCAAAATAATATAAAAGAACTACTAACGCTAGTTAGTAATTGGGAAAAAAATTATTATTATTAATAATAATAATAATAATAATAATAATAAACACTAATGCGTTAACCTTCTAAAATTATAATCGAAGACGCGACTTGTTTGACTCTTTTCTGGACCAATCAGATCAAGGACTCGCAGAGCGACACCCAATCAGATTCGAGTACAGGCGGGTCAAAGAAAAGCTCAGCACACACCTGCGTAAATCAACAAACTAGCATATTCCTGGTGTATAATGAAATAGCGGCTGCGTTTTATTTCGACAAGAAAAAATGTCTGAAAGCGTAGACACTGCCATCTAGGCACTCAACTTTTTTTTTTTTTCTTTTTACAAAAATGCTCACTTTTCGTTAAATAGGTGAAAAAGCTCGGGGAAAAAGTTGCTGGTGTGTTGGATGTAAAAGCCTTTTCAAATGTGCAGCTAAAACTAAACTGCTCAGAAAGAAAAAGTAAGAATAAACAGTTTCTTGTCACATGTAAAGAAGTAAGAAGGTGTGAGTTACTCAATAAGATCCTTATTTTATATAATAATAAATCAGGACAGAATCTGCACTTACTTGAATGTAGCTGTGGTGAGAGATGAACTGCTCTCCTGCTCTGGAAGACAGTTTTAATGATCCTGTTCAATCACTTTAGTTCAGTGTGTGAAAAGAATAATAGACATTGCGAAGACAGAAAAATGGGCTCAAAGGACGACTCTAAACTCTTCTAAATGATCCACTTTTTGTGTTTCACTTCATATCTTCATCAGTGTTGGTCCGAACAGGTTTGTAATCGCTCGTGCTCTTCACTACTGATAGCGTCGTGGCGAACCTCCTACTTCACCAACGAGGCGCGGGGACGCGCGTGCGTGTGCCCGTGCGAGCGCGCGCAACGTGAACTCGTGCACGGTGTAGTGCGCCAAGCAGTATGACTTCAGCCATGTAGTGTAGTGTAGTTTACTGTAGTTTAGTGTAGTGTAGTGCATTGTAATGTAGTGTGGTTTAGTGTAGTGTAATTTAGTGTAGTGTGGTGTAGTTTACTGTAGTGTAGTGTAGTTTAGTGTAGTGCAGTGTAGTGTAGTGTAGTTTACTGTAGTGTAGTGCAGTGTAGTGTAGTTTACTGGAGTGTGATGTAGTGTAGTTTACTGTAGTGCAGTGTAGTGTAGTTTAGTGTAGTGTAGTTTACTGTAGTGTAGTGTAATTTACTGTAGTGCAGTGTAGTGTAGTTTACTGTAGTGTAGTGCAGTGTAGTGTAGTTTACTGTAGTGTAGTGCAGTGTAGTGTAGTTTACTGTAGTGTGATGTAGTGTAGTTTACTGTAGTGCAGTGTAGTGTAGTTTACTGTAGTGTAGTTTAGTGTAGTGTAGTTTAGTGTAGTGTAGTTTACTGTAGTGCAGTGTAGTGTAGTTTACTGTAGTGTAGTGTAATTTACTGTAGTGCAGTGTAGTGTAGTTTACTGTAGTGTAGTTTACTGTAGCGTAGTGCAGTGTAGTGTAGTTTACTATAGTGTAGTGTAGTTTACTATAGTGTAGTGCAGTGTGATCTAGTGTAGTTTACTGTAGTGTAGTGTAGTATGGTTTACTGTAGTGTAGTTTACTGTAGTGTGGTGTAGTGTAGTTTACTGTAGTGTAGTGCAGTGTAATCTAGTGTAGTTTACTGTAGTGTAGTGTAGTTTACTGTAGTGTAGTATGGTTTACTGTAGTGTAGTGTAGTTTACTGTAGTGTAGTGTAATGTAGTGTAGTTTAGTGTAGTGCAGTGTAATCTAGTGTAGTTTACTGTAGTGTAGTATAGTTTACTGTAGTGTAGTTTACTGTAGTGTAGTGTAGTGCAGTCTGAACGTAAGGGGGGTTTTGTTGAATATTTACACCAAACTTCACACTGTAATCAGTTTGTTGCCCAATCTGTCAGAAAGGGACCACACACACACACACACACACACACACATTATGATACTAGTTCTTACAATTTTATAATTTATGCCCAAGTCTCACATCACACAGTGGATTATCACACCTGGATACTGTAGACCTAGAAACTGCTGCTGTAATCATAAAGCATGCCCAGTGCTTACTCCAGGGCTCCCATTCATTTCAGCACACATAATGTTTGACTTTATAGTATACAGTTGTAGAAAAGTAATGAATAATCACACTAATCAGCTGTCACACAAAAGAGGATAGTGCTTTTTTTTTTTTTTTTTAATAAAAGACAGTGTCACAAGGCAGGTTTACAGAAATCCTACTTATCCGGTTTAGATCTCTAATGAACAAACCAGAGGCAGCAGTGACAAGGAAAAATACCTGTAAACAACATGAGGAATTCGTTGAGAGGAAGCAGACTGAAAAGGGAAATCATTGTCTTCTGACTTCTGAGTGACACCGGCTGTCTTGTTGTTATTACTACTACTCCTGATTCTAATAATACTGATAATACTAACACATCTACTAGTAATAATGCTATAATAAACATTGTTCTCACTGTAAGTCAAATCAGTTTGGCAATATTTACAAAAGAAAGGAAGAGTTTAGTGAAGAATTGCAGGATTTGCATACACTACTTATGCGGATACAAATTCCTGTCAGTTAGATGATGGCATTGCATGGGATTTTTGTGATATAAAATCATATCTTACTGCTGATGAATGTAAACAGATTTACAGAAAAAAAAATAAATTCATAGTGTGTCTCTTATAATACTGTTATATATAAGTAGTCCTTAATACTCAGTGATCATTTCAAACAGTCAGACTTTAATCATGTCCAGATTATGTGAAATGAAGAACCATATTTGCATACACTCAGCTAGTGTGTGTGTGTGTGTGTGTTTGTGTGTGTCTGATTACAGGCCCTTGTCCTTCTTTGGGTTACAACTATTTTGCCTGCATCTACTTTTAAATGGAATCAGTATTCTGCTGAACCAAACAGCTAAAGGAGATCTTATCTGTCCCTTTTGTGTTTATCATGACACTTAATGCCACTGAAGGTGTCTATGTATTGAAGCACATGCAACTCTTGTGAAGTTCAGCATGCACAGACAATTCGGACATTACAGCTATGAATCCATTACTAATAGTTTATTAAATTGTTAGATAATGGCTTTTGTGGTTCATTTGATTATCAATTGAGAGCAGTATTATAAGTAGTTAATTAACAATAGGTCCGTGTTGAATGATTGGCAGTATATATGGATGTAACGTGCCACCTAGTGGGGAGTTTAAACAGGGAGGGCTTTGCTGTTAGTTGAATTGTTTTCCTTGCAAAATTGTTTCTGTTATTGTTAAGTAAAGCAGGGGCAGAAGGCTGAAATAAATACAAGCCAATGCTAGTTTAAATCAATTTTTATTTAGTTGCTTTTTGCAGAGGTTGATGCGTCAACTACCAATGTCAGTCTGACCAAATGAATTTTGAAAAGTACTATAAAATTCGACAAACGCTCTCAGCGATAGAAGATCAGAACTGCTGCCTCTGTTATGTCCTTGGATGAGCTGTCTCCAGGAAGCCCAATGAAGTCTCCACACTGATCAGGTTGTCCTATTCCACCAATGCAGTACTGCAAAATGTACAAAAAGAAATTAATCGAACGTATCACACATGCATAAATTATAATAAAACACAGATGTTTCCCATGAATAAATCCTTTACATGTTCTGTATTGCATCCAGTTGGTTTGATTCCAGAGCACAGAGCCACCACTGCCTTCTTCTTATTAAACACTCTGAAGGTGACGAAGCCAGGCTCAAACTGATCTAACATTGTTTTTTTTTTTTAAATGGAAAGGAAGATGAGATTATTAATTTAGTAACTCATTCTGAAGTGTAATTTCAACTTGAGCATATCCTTATTTCTACATATAAACTTAATTCGAGTTAATATTTTGTCATTTAAAGTCGCTTGTTATTGTGACTTAATATCTAATTATTTAAACAGCCCCAAAACTCTTTACAAGATATTCATTATTTAATTACAAGTCAAATAAGCCATTGGTTCATTAGAGAACCAAGATTATGGATTGAAATAAGGAGATACTATGTCAAAAATAAGCAAGTTAATAATTCAACATAATCAGATATGTCTCTGTAGTTTTCACAGCTTGCAGTTCTTTTTAAAGTTTTTTTTATTTATGTGTTTTATTATGGTACAAACCTTTGACAGTTATTCCATAAAGTTTTGTTGTTGAATCCTTGTCACCTGTATCATATACCACTGGAATAGAAGGTCCGTTATCATCTTCACACTCTCCTGCTCCAAACCTCACTGGATATTTCTGAAAAATTATGGTACATGACATATTAAAAGGAGAGTTAAAGGACTAAAGTATTAAAAGTGACAGTTTACATAAATAAAATATAGACTATTACTATTTGTTTTCATCTTGATTTATTCTTCTAAATTGAACACCAGGCTTGAGTGTATAAGATGTATATATGACTCAAGTTGTGCAAATACAAGACATTGTATACACTACCAACCACATGTGTTACTTCAATGAGTATGCTACTTTACCTTAAATAAATGGTACAGGCTTCCACCATTTTGCTTGAGGAACTTGGTTTCAGTGTGGTAGCGCAGGGTTGCAGTGCTTGCCCAGTTTTGGAGCTGAGCATCATTAGGAACGTGCCACACTGACACATCCTCCCCAGTAATGTCGTAGTACCCGGGATTCTATAAAGTAATGTTCTGACAGTTATGTATTCCCAGAAAGAAAAAGCCACTATTTTCCAAACCAGCTTGCTAGAATGACTCAATTGTGAATAATAGGAGTTTTTATGTGTATGTCCTATCAAGTGCTCCTGGGATATGCTACAGATCCATTGCAACCCTGACCAGGATAAAGCATTTACTGAAGATGAATGAATGAATTAATATACTAATTAATTATAGCATTAAATGCGTGGTTGTTTTCTAATAATAACCTTATTTATTGTATACTGCAGTTCAGTATTTAAAAGCATGTTTGATTTCTGTAACATGATGTTGAAGATATATAAAATATCACAGAAAGGCAAGAGCTTGTGATAACCTAAAAACTGAACACAATTTACTGGAAATCTGCTTACATAGATCTAAACTATGAGAATGTCACAGGTCAGCTTAGAGAAACCTAAAACAATTTCCTTAATTTCCAGTTAGCATGTCAACTGATTCACATTTAGTAGCCACAGCTGAACTTTTTTATGGATGAAATAATTCAGTTAAGTTTGTATAATTATAGTATAAATGCCACACCCCTGGTTATGCTGTTCCACCCATGCCAGTGCAGAGTTCTTCATTTCTGAACAAAAATAGCAACTGCATCCAATATACCACTAATCTAGCTCACGTATGTAGTTTCTGAATGGTTTCAAATGCTCAAACACACAACTTGCTTAACTTTTAAGAAAGAGGTTTATATAGAAACCTAAAAGAAACTGATTGCCCCAGGTCCTTCATGGAGACATACTGTAGTTGTTGGTCTTCATTTGATCTCATTTGATCTGAAGAGCCTCTATCCTCATTTTTTCTACAGTATCTCACAAAAGTGAGTACACCCCTCACATTTTTGTAAATATTTGATTATATCTTTTCATGTGACAACACTGAAGAAATGACACTTTGCTACAATGTAAAGTAGTGAGTGTACAGCTTGTGTAACAGTGTAAATTTGCTGTCCCCTCAAAATAACTCAACACACAGCCATTAATGTCTAAACCGCTGGCAACAAAAGTGAGTACACCCCTAAGTGAAAATGTACAAATTGGGCCCAAAGTGTCAATATTTTGTGTGGCCACCATTATTTTCCAGCCCTGCCTTAACCCTCTTGGGCATGGAGTTCACCAGAGCTTCACAGGTTTCCATTGGAGTCCTCTTCCACTCCTCCATGACGACATCACGGAGCTGGTGGATGTTAGAGAGCTTGTGCTCCTCCACCTTCCGTTTGAGGATGCACCACAGATGCTCAATAGGGTTTAGGTCTGGAGACATGCTTCGGCAGTCCATCACCTTCACCCTCAGCTTGTTTAGTAAGGCAGTGGTCGTCTTGGAGGTGTGTTTGGGGTCGTTATCATGCTGGAATACTGCATACGAATCATGCTCTGCTTCACTATGTCACAGTACATGTTGGCATTCATGGTTCCCTCAATGAATTGATGTATGAGTGCTGCCAGCATTGCTGCAGAGGCTGAAGGGGTGGGGGTCAGCCTGTCAGTGCTCAGACCATACGTCATACACTGAATCAAATTGGTCTGCATGGCTGTCATCCCAGAAGGAAGCCTCTTCTAAAGATGATGCACAAGAAAGCCTGCAAACAGTTTGCTGAAGACAAGCAGACTAAGGACATGGATTACTGGAACCAAGATAAACTTATTTGGTTCAGATGGTGTCAAGCGTGTTTGGCTGCGACCAGGTGAGGAGTACAAAGACAAGTGTGTCTTGCCTACAGTCAAGCATGGTGGTGGGAGTGTCATGGTCTGGGGCTGCATGAGTGCTGCTAGTACTGGGGAGCTACAGTTCATTGAAGGAAACATGAATGCCAACATGTACTGTGACATACTAAAGCAGAGAATGATCCCCTCCCTTCAGAGACTGGGCCGCAGGGCAGTATTTCAGCATGATAACGACCCCAAACACACCTCCAAGACGACCACTGCCTTGCTAAAGAAGCTGAGGGTGAAGGTGATGGACTAAACCCTATTGAGCATCTGTGGGGCATCCTCAAACCGAAGGTGGAGGAGCACAAGGTCTCTAACATCCACCAGCTCCGTGATGTCGTCATGGAGGAGTGGAAGAGGACTCCAGTGGCAACCTGTGAAGCTCTGGTGAACTCCATCCCTAAGAGGGTTAAGGCTGTGCTGGAAAATAATGGTGGCCACACAAAATATTGACACTTTGGGCCCAATTTGTACATTTTCACTTAGGGGTGTACTCACTTTTGTTGCCAGTGGTTTAGACATTAATGGCTGTGTGTTGAGCTATTTTGAAGGGACAGCAAATTTACACTGTTACACAAGCTGTACACTCACTACTTTACATTGTAGCAAAGTGTCATTTCTTCAGTGTTGTCACATGAAAAGGTATAATCAAATGTTTACAAAAATGTGAGGGGTGTACTCACTTTTGTGAGATACTGTATATTAAAGGTCTACATGCATAATTGTAAAAAAAAGAATGATAATATACCTTGTAGTCATCACTGGTAGCCCCCTCTGCAGTGCCAAACGTGGCACTGTTCGCCCAGGTTCCTTCACCATCAGGCCGTTTGGGATCAAAACCCTGCTCGCTTGACCAGCGATCACCTAAAGTGCATTTTCCATTGATATTGTTCTCATGCACACTGGCTACCAGTGTCCAGCCACCTCCAGCTGTGGTCATATCACAGAATGTTTGGTACATCACACCATTTGCTGTTGTTAGGTAATAGATGCCATCTGAAGAATAACAGAGCATCTAATGTTAGATATAGAATTTAAAAATACTAGAAAGTTAGACATAAGCCAGGATGTTTCTCTTCATATGAAGAAATAGTTAGGTAT
Source organism: Ictalurus furcatus (assembly GCF_023375685.1). Lineage (NCBI taxonomy): Eukaryota > Metazoa > Chordata > Actinopteri > Siluriformes > Ictaluridae > Ictalurus > Ictalurus furcatus. The sequence continues at coordinate 20,812,431 of NC_071267.1, read as the reverse complement.
GTTGTTTAGCCACTTGTGTCATGTTGGGAAAGCTCTCACCTGTTGTACCTCCGAATTTCTCCTTGATGTCCCGGCAGCTCCGACTGAGAGCTCTCAACCTGGCGTGATACCTACCAAGCTCTGGGTTTAAATATGTTCCATTTGCAAGTATTGGCTTGACAGTGACCACCTCTCCTGCAACATGCAGCGGTCCCAGTGTAAATAACATTAAAGCGAGAAAACAGCGAAGACTGGTAACTGACAAGTAATAATGAAAAAACATGAAAGCATTTCCCCTGCCTCTAAAATCACATCAGTTGAGTCTCTAAAGAAATATATAACATTTTCATAAATGACATCTTCTTACCAGAAATGAAAAATTGATAGTGGTGTACAAGACACACAACACATATCATGAAGATAATTCTATGCAACATTGTGCAGCAGTAGCAGTGACTCTGTCAGTAAGTCTGCTTTCTGAGGCTTCTCCTGATTTCGCACAGTCTGTGTGTTTGCTTTTTATAATCCAATTGGAGTTAACCTTTGATCGCGAACTTCTTTTGTTGCTCAATATTTATGCCTAATCATTAAATAGAGAGCAAAGTTTTATCATTTGTCTGCTGGGAATACCTGAAATTTCTAAATGTTTAAACAAATGGGACCCATGACACATAACCGATGTCTCACTACGACACTGAACATCGTGAACTTGTCTAGGTTTGACATTTCCCAATATCTAAATATAGGGCAACTTCTTAAAAATGTTATTACTGCTATTATGACTATTTTTAAGATCATGCACTATGATCAACTCTTCAGATGAGACCGACCTCCTTTATTGCTTGGGTTTACAGTACCATTGTAATATAATTCTTGCTGATTCTCAGAAGTTTTGGTTGCCTTGCTTATCCTTGAACCTATGTGGGAAACAGGAAAAATTCCCCACAACACTTCTCACTAAAAAAGTAACAAATAAATGTAACAGAACTCAGTAATATATAACCAGTCTCACAAAAATATACTCTACATGGCCAAACGTATGTGTTCAAAAGTATGTCTATGTAAGCTGTAGAATTACAATTTCCCTTCACTGGAACTAAGAGGCCCAAACTTGTTCCAACATGTTGATGTCCCTGTGCGCAAAGTGAGGTTTATAAAGACGTGGTTTGTCAAGGTTGGGGTGGAAAAATTGACTGGCCTGCACAGAGCCTTGACCTCAATCCCATTGATCAATTGGAACGCTGACTTTGTGCCTGGCCTTCTCGCCCAACGTCAATGCCTGACTTCATTAACGCTCTTGTGGCTGAATGAGCACAAATCCCCACAGCCACATTAATCTAAAAATCTAGTGGAAAGCTTTCTCAGAAGAGTGGTGGTTATTATAACAGCAAATCTGGAATAGGATGTTCAACAAGAACATATGGGTGTGATTGGTCAGGTGTCCACATATTTCTGACTATATAGTGTACAACTAAATGACCAACCGGCATATTTGTAATACTTGTATGTGGTCTAATTTTACATAATCTATTAATATAACACAGCAGCATTAAACTAGATAGCTAGCATTAGTAACAATTAGGGCATGTGATATCATAGTATTATATGTATTATATATTGTATATCTGGATGAGGAACAGCTGCATGGTTGTGCGCTGCAGCAGAATTAGGTCCTACACACACTGGTGGGGAGTGAGTGAAAGCTCAAGTATGAATATAACCATATGTGTGCAGTTACAATAATGGTAGGTAATGTATGCCGGTCCATAGCACACACACACATTCACACCTAGGGTAAATTTAGAGTAACCAGTCCACATACTGGCATGGTTTTGTGAGGCAGTAATGCTACCTGCTATGCCATCCTACCACCCTTGATTTAAAAATTTAGAAAAATTTTCTACAGTTTATTTATTTACAATTAAAGCCTTTATGCAAGTGGTACATGCTGAGTTTAGTATAGGAGATGAGTGTTTAAACACTGCTCTGCAGGGTTCACATGACTGAGTAAAGTGCATGAAATGGCATCAGGGTCATTACGCAAATGGAAGGCAAACAAGACTGGGCTAAACTGTTTCATTTTTTTCATTACAGCCATTTCTGAAGATTAAACAGCATATCATGTCACTCCAAAACACTATAAACAGGTCATTCAGAACATTTAATAGGAACAATACTACATAAAACAATCATTACACTGACAACAGCAATAAGAGCAGACAATTCAAACTTCCTAACCTCTAAAAAATGATCTCTTATTTCACCAACTAATACACTAGGGAATTTGATATATTTTGCTATTGATTCCTTGTTTTAAAGGATGCTATGAAAAGTAATGATCAATTCCTTACATAAGCAGTGTAATAGCATATAGGTGTATTATATGCTGGGGACTTTGCCTTTATAATTCTTTTAAAAGTTCGATTTTGGTCCCATAGACTTTTGAAATTCTTTTATGTAATAACTTAAGTCAAAAGTATGTCCAAAAATGTCCTAAAAATGTCACTTACACCAAATGGAAATACAGCTGAATGAGTCAATTCGATGAGACTCACTCATCTCATGATAAATGCTAGATAATGACTGAAGTGTTACTGTGTCCTAGCGGATACTGATGATCTGTAACCGTATTGTAAAATGCTAAAGGCTAGTTAGCTAAAAGTTGTCCATATTGACATATATACAGTAAGAACCAACAAACCATTATTTTATTACTACTTATTGATTAATTACCCAGTATTCATTAGTAGTTTATAGTAGTGACTTAAATGTTAAAGCTGCAGTACTGAACTTTTTTTGGTTAAAAATGAACAAAAAAACAATTATTGAGCAGCACATAAAATCAGTCTTCAAAACTGTCTCCTTACCTTACCCCGATTCACAACGGTAAGCTTATAATAATGATATAAAATTTTGAGCTGTCGGGTCAGATTTCGTGGGAAATGTCAATTTGATGCATTCGTCTTTGAGTGGTTACATCACGTCCGTAAACAGAAAGAAGAGCCAGCTACTATATCACGTGTGGGTGCTGAGGATGGTGGAGTGTCTGTAGCTTGTTCTTACAACAGTTGCTTAGATGGCTGCTTTAATGTGGCTAGCTGTAAACGTTGACATCTGGGGAATCATCTGTTGTCAAAACCAAGAAACCTTGAACTGCAGAGAGCTTGCAGTCAAAAAAGAAACGCGACAAAGCCTGCGCTAAAGCGAGAATAAATATCGGCATGGCTTTTGAGAGGTGATGACAACTCCAAGATCTGAAGTTATTGTAGACTGACGCAGAGATGGCTTTTTTCTGATTCAGCTAGGTATTGAGTTTCCTATGGGTTTTTTGTGTTTGTTTTGCTATGCACTTATTTTCTGCTAGCTATGAGAGAGAGAGCAATTCACCTCTACTCCAAGAAAACAGTATTGGCTGCCACCTCCACTGTCAAGTCTTGGAGCTATATACAACTCATACGTATATCTTAAACCATAAGATTCATCTGCGCAGAGGAGCAGTATCGAAGCATGACCCACATAAAAAAACAAACAAAAAAAAACTCTGCAAGTAACTTGCAATTTTATGTTTCAAACAGAGATGGCGATAGAGAGGCAAACATTAATTTCTGCAGCTGTAATATAATACTACTCATTAATTCCTGCTTAGTTCCTGCATAGTTACCTATGAGTTACTGAACATTGTTGTACCGCATTCATTACTGGACCAACCTTGTGTGACAGTGTGACATTAATTAGTTGGGGGGGTCAGTGTTATTGGATAATTTGAAAGCATTCCTGGCCCACCTTGACCTGGACACTACATAAACATTATTTCAGGTACACTTCAAGATGTCCTCAAATGACAGTCTGAAACCAAGATGCCCCATTAATATCTGGCAAAGAAGAGTTTTTGACTTTATAAATGTCTTTAGGCTCAGTGGATGAATGCAAATCAAGTCTTTCCTGTCATTAATGGTTGGATATCATCTGACAGATTTATTCTTCTATAAAAGCACAATGGACAAAGAGTTGCTTGAACTTGAGCTGTCTGAAATCCGTGATGTTCTTTACAGATATGGGTCCAGTTCATGGATAAAACACTGAAAGGCTTAGCCACAACAGTAATCATTATCACTGGTCTCCTTTCTCATTCTTTTGCTAAGGATGCATGTTCTGCCTCCATTCTGCAGCTGTGTCACCCAAAAAGGGTCCTTTAGACCATGTCCACATTCTGGCCTGAGCCTGTACTGTGACTTTATTGTGTAAAGTATTTAGACCCATTTGCACACTCTCCCTGCTTTGTTTATCAGGAGCTTAGTGATTGATGTGCTGTGTTCCCTGCTACCTGTGTTTGACATCAGGACATTTGACATGACGATAACATCTGGCTACCCAGAGAGAGGAGGGAAAAAGATGAAGTCAAACACACTAATCAGAGAGTATAGAGAGTGTAGAGAGAGGTCATTCATAGGGCACAAGGTGTTTTTAAGTGAAGTTTATACATGACCAAGTGGACGTGTGAACCAACGCGTGTTTTGTAGCGAAGAAATGGTTTAACCTAAAATGTTCAACATTCAAAAATATTTAAAAGCATTTGTTCCTGGTACAAAATATGTTCACATGAATGTTTGGGCCCCTTGATTATTATCATCCTAACTACTAGGGTTAATGTAGAAATGAATTTGGGGTTTAGCTAGGAAGATACAGGCTAATTTATTGGAAAACAGACAATTGTCACCAATCGGCTCTTGTTAGCATTAACAGTAACAGTAATGTTCATGTGGCATCCACTCAAGTGCAGAATATGCAGTTTACGATATATCAGTTTAGCCAGCTGTATAACCGTGTGTGTCTGTGTGCGTGTGTGTGTATGTGTGTATGTGTGTTTGAGTGCACTAAGATTCACTGGGACCTGTGCTTTCAGAATACAAAGTGTTTGCTTAGTGGGGGAGCATTGTTCCTGATGTACCTGAAAGCATTCCAAACTGAAAGCCCTATCGAGTCCTGTCTCACCAAGAATAAACAACATGGCTGGCAGATGCAGTTTGCTTATGAATGGGAAAGTGCTGCATCATCTATCTCTGCTCCACCAAACATGCTCAGAAAAGGCCTGCTGTGTAATCCGGCCTTGAAAAATAGGTCACACTTATCTGTGACACATACCTGGCCAAAAGGTTCTGTCTGTGGTCTACAGTTTCTTGTAGAAAATCAGTCCCTCCAGGATATCGTGATTTTGCGATCGCAGAAATGAAAGCGAAATCAAGCAAAATATTCGATTGAGCTTGTGTTGTTGTTTTTTTTTTTTCTAAATTCCTGCAGATTTGGACAAGACATGTCATGTGACATCATCACAATATGCATTCAGCCAAAGTCCTCTTTGATTTACGTGCGTCGAATATGAGTACAGCTAAAAGGTCTCATTTACCAACAAACATCACTGTGAAAGACCGTGCAAAGCAATTTTGTGCAATTGCAAAAACAACAACAACCAAGTTGCATCGCAAAATTTCAAGCATTTTTGGCCTCAACAATTACAAAATAAATAAATAAATCCTGAATGAACTGGAAAATAAACAGTGAAGTGTTGTGTAGAGTCTTCTAATTTTCAGTCATTTCATTTGGTTATGATTGATTATCACTAATATTACATTATTTGACCATTGTTATAGTGTTAAAGGGTTAAAAGGGTTAAAAAAAAAAACCAAACAAACCCAGCAGCATAGGCCCAAACAAAATCAGAATGTTGTATATTCCACACTTTATCTCTCTAATTAAGAGTTTGTTTTACATTTATGGCAGACACCCTTATCCAGAGCAACTTACATTTATCTCATTTATACAACTGAGCAATTGAGGGTTAAGGGCCTTGCCCCAGGGCCCAACAGTGGTAGCTTTGCAGTGCTGGGGCTTGAACCCTTGACCTTTTGATCAGTAACCCAAAGCCTTTAACCACTGAGCCACCATTGCCTCTTTTAATTATGTAAAGTTAAAAACAGACACAAAGTAGTAAATAAAATAAAAAAAGGTTTTCAATCACAGCATTTCAGAAGAACATTTTAGATTCATATGATGAGTCTAAAATATCTCTGTTAAAAATACACAATGTGCACAGAGGGTCTGAACATCCCTACAGAAGACAGCATGATAAAAAATATGAAGGGACTGAAGGTGATGCAATTTGCTGTCAGAGGAGATGGAGTGAGCAGCTGTCCATCACCTCAATTCTCTTGGAAATGGAGGCAGCTTGCAGGTGCCCAGGGCCTGTTTTTTTTAAAAAATAAAATAAAAAATCATAAGAAGACCATTAACTACAAGAAAGAGTGTACAATGTGATACTCTCTGTGAGATTGTGGGCATCTATTTTTGTGATTCAGCTATATCTGGAAACCAGATCAGGATTTCTTTTACAGAGATTTATAACTCGTGCTTCAAGGACGAGCACAGTGAGTCGTATCACAATTCCAAGACAAATCCAATACAAAGTCCTAGTCTGATATGAAGTTGACCACCATTATGTTTATTATTTCATCAGTTATCAAAAAATTTAACCTTTTATCAGATGGTATTATTAAAAACCCTCATTTAGTGTCGAGAGGTTGTATTTTTTTTATTACTTTGAGAATTCCCTGTATAAAACTTAAATAAATGTCAATTGTGCATCAGAGAATATTTACTCATTGTTGGCATCTTATAACCATTAATACCCAGTAATTGATTTAGTTTATTGCGTTGCATATAGAGTGATATGAGTGTGAATTAAGGACAGTCCCAAGCAATATTGGCATGTCTGTGAGAGCGCATGGCACCACTGGACAGAGATGAGTTCGAGGCATTAGCAGAAGCCTGTCTTTGATGGCAGGGTCTTTGAGGTTGAAGCACTGCCCCTCGTATAAGCAACACATCCTTCACAACCCCCCTGAAGCGTTTACTTACGAAGCAGTAGAGGAAAAAGTTCACGGCTGTGTTAAGCATGGCTAGCATGTTGGCTAGATCATATGCCAAGTGAACGCGCCAGTCTTTATGCACCGATGCCACATAAAGGTGGTAGAGCACCACGGCTGTGCGGGGTGCCCACAGCACTGCAAACACAGACGTGATTGCCAGAAGCATTGCTGTGGTTTTGCCCAGCCTACCTGCTGGTGAAAGCTGCTGCTGCCTGCTTTCATCCTGACACCGGTGTTGGCGCCTTCTGAGACGCAGAACAATGAGTGAGTTGAGCACCAGGAAGATGCTGCATGGCAGGAAGTAGATGATAGTCACATGGGCCCAGATTAGGGCAAAATCAACTGCACCAGGTGGCTGGCTCACCCTCCACATGTCTGACCACCAGAAAAAGGGCATACCAGATGCCAGCGCCAATGCCTGGACTGCACCGACGATGCGCCGAGCCCGTGCCGGGTAGCTGATTTGCCGATGGAGCAGTGGATGGCACAGTGCAACGTAGCGATCCACAGTGAGTGGCACAGTGGCCCAGATAGAAGCATGGTTGGCGGCAAACTCTAGCGCACTGACTGATCGCAGCAGAATGGTGGGTACCTCACGGTGGAACACAGCTGTCTCCAGCAGGAACCCTACAAAAATGATGAAGAGTTGGCTGAGCAGGTCTGAGCTGGTCAGTGCCATCAGGTAGACATAGAGGGCCTTCTGGGTGCGTGCGGTCAAACGAGACAGAGCCACCAGTGTTAAGATGTTCACTAGAAAATAGAAGCAGTAATTATAAGGAGGACATACAGAAAGGCGAAGGAAACTGGGAAAACAGAGAAAGGAGAGCATGAGTGGAAACAGAAATGGGTGATTCGTATCTACTGAAGGAATTTGTCAAGTTTTTCCACTTTTCATTGAAATGCCAAATGTTGAAATATTATACTTTACTTTTTGAAGTCGCACAGAAAAATAGTACAGGTCTGTTCTGACTGGAGTCATATCTAGTTACTAGGCCAGAGAAAAGAAACTACCAAGAGCCACTGCAGGACCAGATTTTGCTCACATATTTTTCTGAAGTATCTGAGGAAATTACATAATTATTATTGGTCTCACCATACATCTAAAATGGCAAACTGTACCTTATATCTTTACTGAACAAATATGATAAACTAATATGGTCACTGACGAAAAAATATTGAGACGGTCTCTTATGTTTAGCAAAGAAGAGAACTTACTTCAAACCCGAATGTTAACTCACACACATTTTGTGGCTGCTGTTCAGCCCTGTGTTGTGATAAGGACATTTTTTAGATAGTTTCTGTGTATAGAGTCCTTTTCCGTATACTTTTGGAATATCTTCTTGAAATGGCATTATATTAAACCACATTATTACAATGTTATTAAACTGTAGTTCCAGTTACACTTGAAGTTCAGGTGTTGCATTTGTTGCGCTAAAGCTCTCAAGAAAGGCTTCTTTTATGTAAACCTTCCAAAAATCTACTTTGAAACTTGACCAATCCTAAGAATGAATTTAACTGTACAATTCTGAAACAGTGATCTTCGTGGGATGAGTTTATCTTTGCATTCCTGAATCATAGTATTATCTATAATGTTTATATTATACAATCATTTTGGCCTTTTACTTGAAGGTTGCCAATACTTCTCGAATTCACTGTATATGTTTTATCCCTTATTGAAGTTGTGGAGCATTTGAAAATGTATGAAGGGCACTTGCCAGTTACTGCTTGTATGTAGAGAAGAAGCTGAAGTAACTTGTTAGTCATGTTAGCTTTAATAACAAACTAACTAGAGGCATATGGCAAATAAGGTGGTTGCGTGTTCGGTTTTAGCTGATGAATGTCATGAAAGACTAACTGTCGGAAAGTTCATCATCATGATGAATGTTCAGTAGCTAGATAACCAGTTTCAAGACCAAGTCATCTTGTATGCTAATGCATAATTATCTACACAGTTAGCTTTAATAGCTAACTAATTAAACAGCCTAACTACAGAAATGTGGTGAATAAGGTGTTTGTATTGACTAGATAATAAACTTCTAAACACGATATATTTTCATCATGAATGTTCAGTAATGGTTTCTGAGTAATAGCTAGATGACCAGTTAAAACACAATCAAAAAAACTAAGGCAGCAGAGCAAATAATAATAAGTAAAGTAAAACAACAACAACAACAACAACAACAAAAAACACAAAAAGGCAGAAAGTCTGAATATGTCATTTAATATGTATACATAATTTTGACTCCAGGAGGAAGGTATAATGTTCAGTATAATGATCACTGATTATACATTTGGCTTCAAGAAATGACCAAAATGAATGTATTATTTATTATGGGAGTCAAACTAGCCCTTTATAAATCATAAACCAATGCAATGTGAAGTACAAACAGAATAAAACATTAAGAAAGAGTAGGTGAACAGTCACACACATTTACAGGCACACCCAAGTACAACATTTTTTGGAGATTGTGGAGTTTTATGATTCCCATTTATCATGATTCCTAGGCAAATAGTAATACTTTTTTCAAAAGACTTAAATTAATAAAAATCTCTTCTAGACAAGTATGATTCAGAAGTGGAAGAGTTATTGATGCTATCATAATGAGGCGGGGGGTCATTTTCATTTTTCACCAATGACACTCCAGATGATGAAGTTTCCTACCTGGAAATCCCACACACAGCAAAATGCTGTAGTAGACAACGGGGATGTAGCCAAGAACACAGTCTGATCTTTGGGACTCGTCAGTGCTTGGCTCCTGTTCCTGGTGGCTCGGCACCGTCTCATTATGCCAGTCAGTCATGGCCCTTAAGATTCTCCTGTAACATTGATAATGGGTAGGGAACTGTAAAATGGTGCATCATTAACCTTTAAGGTTGAATCAAAAGTTTGATCTATTTTGAAGGTCTTTTAAAAGAATATTTCCATTTTTTATTCTCACATTACATTTTTATTTACAGTATATTGCTATACTTACATTACATTACATTACACTTTACTTACACTGTGAAGTTGATATTTTTTTTCTTTTTTCTTTTATTATTAGTATGTCTCTATCTATATATTTTTTTACAGAATATATATATTGTTATCTTCACTGTTTTGTATTGTTCTGAGCAACTAGGGGGAAAAAAACTTCCTTCAGGATCAGTAAAGTTGATCTTATCTTATAATTTTTTTTTTATACTGACAATAATTAAAACTCAATTGAGAAGAACTAATAGGACGATCGGACAGATCAGACATAATTGCTTTATAATGAAATCAAACATGATGGCCTAGGTCGATGGGACATGGCGGACATGACTGAATAATGCAGGAACAGATCTACTATCAGCCTGCCATTTTCTCCACACAGCTCTATTGCATTCACTGTGTAACTTAATTTAGCAAATACATTTGAAGATAATATCAATAGGAAGTAATTCAGTATCATAGCTGTGTTCTGAAACTCACAACAGGCTCGGGCTAATTAGTGTGAATGCAGTTAATATGTAAGTGTGATTTCACACCCATCTAGTTTAGATGAGGACATTTGCTTTAGAAGCTGAACTCATGTCTGATAATTACATAGCATGTAAAGTATGAGGGATCCATGTACATAAATTTGTCATTTTACTCAATATCTACAGAAAGCAGAAAGAGGCGAATCCTTCAAAATAGCATGTAGACCAAAGTGAGTTTGTAAGGCACCATCAGCCACTTAATGAACAAATACTGGCCAGTGGATGAACACCTACACACAAGAGCTGTGTTACTCTATCATCTCTAAATGAGATTTCACCTGGCTTCTTCTTCCTGTAGTTCTAGAGAACAGGGCAAGAAAGTCATGCTTCAATGTTCGTTATTTGCTTTCCCCACTGGACCCAGTTGTAAATAATGGCCTGGTTCATATTTTTCCTTTTACTACTGAAAAATCTGGTTCTGCAAAAAAAAATAAAAAATCCCCATCACCAAGGCCTATTGATGAAGTGATAATGCATCTCTTGGAAACAGGTCTACTAGTGCAGCTTAAGGGCTGGCGATTATAGCAGTGAAGAGGAACCGTTAAAACTAAGCACCAAATAGAAAGGTAATTCATTCCCTCCCACTGACAATACAGATAATGTTATCCAGATTTACAGCCCGGGACATTATGCTTTATCGCTTAGATGGACAGAATCACAAAGGCAGGGTGAAATTGAAATAGCAGCATTGATCTTTCAGCTGTCTTCCTACAATTTATTTTGTTATGTGAAGCCTCGAGGGCATGAGGTTAAGGGTGAGAAGATTACTGTGGTTAATGTGCATAATTCCCATTCTGTAACTGTGAACAGTCAATGGCTCAATATTTAAAAAACAAACAAACAAAAACCAACAATTTAATTACAAAAAGATCTGTATTTTCAAGCAAAAAAAAGATTGTTCTTTCTTTCTGATGTACAGTTAAAAGTAAGATATACTGTATGTGAATTATGGAATACATTACCTTTAGTCGTCACTTCAGACTTCATCAATATTTGCGTCAATATATCCTTGAGCACTAATTATCACTAGCCAAAGTGTTTTTCATTTGTTCACACAAGCACACACACTTGCTGTACTGCACCAAATTATCATGAGGTAATAGCAATGAAAATGTGTCAGTTACTGAATTATTTATAATGGGATCAAAATTTAACAACCTTGAATCCTAAACTGTGGATGTCGAGCAGGAATTATGTGTAGCTGTGAGATCTCTAGTCTCCTGGTAGCGACTGGTTTATTCAATGCAATTTTCTCATCTACTGTATCACACATATGAAAGTGTGTTAAGTTAAAAGGGAAAAATATCACAAGTGATATAAGTTGCTTATCTGGGAACTAGGGCAGGTTATTACATGTGAATACTGCTACTATTAAATATGAACCCTAGAAAATCTCAAGCCAACATGGTGAGCTAATTCGAATCCCCTGAGGATGACCTGCCATTTGAAAATTCTGGATTATAAATTACAATCACATAGTCAGGGGTGTATTCTCCAAGTTAGCTTGGAGATCAAAGTCCAAACATTACATTAATTACAGTACATTAGTACATTCATTAATATTTACATGGGGAAAGTTCCTGGTATACAAAGTTGTATATTAGTACATTAATATTTACGTGGGGAAAGTTCCTGGTATACAGAGTTGTATATTAGTACATTAATATTTACATGGGAAAAGTTGCTGGTATCCAGAGTTGAGTTATGCACCTTTCTGGTTTGCCTTTTGAGACTATGCAAACTACCCGTGTAATTGTGTCTGAAAACCATTAGGAGAAAATATGGACTGAAGAAGCAGACATCTGTTTTTTCTATTGCTATCAAATGCAATGTGATGTAACAAAAACGAGACTATTTAAAAATGAATATATATTGCTGCATAAATAGACCTAGTTATAATTATCATATTACATCACATTATCATGTGTCTTGCTTTTATGCAATTGACCACTTAGGAAAAGTTCGATCTGCTTTGTCGGTCCGCATTTTCTGTCCCACGATGGCAAGCTTCTAGGAAAGTTCTTGTCTTCAGAGGTAGTAGACTAACTGAAAAAGCCAAGTCCTGTGCGGTCTGCTCATTTAAAATGTAAAATGCATGCAGTTGTAATAATCTGAGTGGTTACACATAAATGTGGACTTATGTAAATATTAATTTCTTTTCAACTGTTTGAATTGAAGTTGCTGCCAACTCTTAATACAGCCCTTGGGTGTATTTCATCCTTGCCTTTAATGATTAGAACCAAAATATGTATTACTAAAGTTTTCATCTATTGGATGAAGCACATAGCTATTGGCCATAAAAGGTCATGCGGAATAACTCAGATAAGAATGTCGAGCTCGAGCATGTCACTGGGGCTTACAGTGGACTTCTCAGTCAGTACTGGACAAGCGCAATGTTTTCTTACGCTGTACCAGTTCACATGCTTGGAGGCATCAGTGCTTACAGCATAATTCTATTTGAACAGGAAAGCGGTCGCTCAAACATGGGAAAAGCAGTTCAAACTGAGTTCTGTATTTGCAGCTGTGAACTGATGCACTGATGCATTTTGATAATTCCTCTGGGAATTACTCCTATACTGGTTTATACTATAGCAGCTCATGTATTTTTAAACACTATGGTGTGAGACCTGTAAGAAGACGAATGCCTTGTGCAGTCACTATTGATAACACATTAGAGGGCACTAAATGGTATGAATATGGACTTGTCTCAAATTGCTAGCCGTATCATTAACATGTAGAAGGTGTGTGATGCCGGTGGAATTGTTCTGCGATTAACAGAATTGCCTAGGGATTAGCATGTAGCGTATGATGAGGCAACTGGGACGATGCCAGAGGTAGAATGAAATGAACAGTATCTTTAGTCTTTCTGCTCTTCCCAGCTTTCTCAATTATTCATGCCTGAAACAATGACCAGGCTCAAGGACGATGGGATAACTAACAGTCCCTATTAGTATGCACAGAAGAAAAAGAGTTGAAGTGTACTGGCTTTTTGATGGATGACAGATAATGTGAGTGAGTTTCAACTGACAGTACTAGATCTCTATTAAACAAATGGTTTAAAATTGGAGGACTCCCACATGGCTCCTTCAGATCACACCAGAGTATTTCAAACAGATTTAAACCTGATAATATCATACTGCTGTTCATTTACTCCAAATAGTTTCAATCACTCAGAAATGACACAATATTTTGTTATAGAATTCATTGGTTCCTCAATGGCTACACATCCTGGTTCTGAGTCAACAAAACAGCCATGAAGCAATAATGTCCTCCACCATGTTTAATATTTGGCATGAGGTTTTGGTGTTGGTATGCTGTATTTTTGCTTTCTACAAGCTATATTAATTTATGCCAAACTTATCTTCAACTGTGCATCAGACTGTGGACCATCCAAATGGCCTCTTGATACCACTCTGTGATAACCTTCAAACACTGCAGCTTTCAGTGTTTTCCTTATGGTAGAATACAAACATCATCAAGTGTACATGATGTCTACAGATCCATCAAGGTTTCCTCTTGGCTTCTTTGTTACTTTGCTGTGAGGGCCACCTGCTTCTCAGAAGAGTAATGATAGCACTGAATTTTTATAAACCCAAACCTGAATTGGAGCATAGGACTCAAATGTAAGAAATGTTTATGCTAAATATTCACAACATTTACTTAGTTACATGGTAACTTTTAATGCATTCTTAACAAAAAGGGGGCTTCCAAAGGGTTCTTTGGATAGTTAAAAGTTAGACTCTTAGGGGTAAAAACTAGTTCCTTATAGGTTCTGTGAATAGCATTTTAACTTCTACTGATAACCTTAACTGAAAGAGAAGCCCTTTATGATAGGTTTCTACTACAAGAATACCTGTAAGAGTTTCCCCTAATCAAAATTTTGAGTAAAGGTTTATGAGTATGTTACATGACCATAAGATACAACTTTAAAATCTGCTTGTGTAATCCAGATGTTTGTCCAGATGTTTCTTTTTTAAACCTTTTTTTTTTTTTTAAATAATTATATCCGGCTAAACAGAAAGACTGCAAGTTATGATTTGTACAATATTCTGAGGAGTGATATTTCACAACTAACAGAAAGTGATCTTTGGATTTATGCCATGCTCTGAGTGGACATTAAAATGAGATAACACAGGAGATGACCTCGAGGTGTCATATCACCATCTAATTTTTAGCACAAATCATTTAAGTGAAGTTGGAATGTTGGAACTTTTGGTTGGAGAGTAAAAATAGTCAACGATAACACTGAAATAAATCAACTTCCCCTCAATAAAACTCTCACTATATTATCACTTACATGGTACTTGTTTCAGTTTAAATTTACACAGAAAGGATATGCAGAAGCATATATGTCTGTTGAGCTATATCAACAGATGCATATATTTACATTTTTAATTATATATGCATTTACATACTCTATATATATATATATATATATATATATATATATATATATATATATATATATATATATATATGTATGTGTGTATATATATATATATATATATATATATATATATATATATATGTATGTATGTATGTATATATGAACCAAAAAAATGAGACATAGCAAAAACTTTGAATAACCCAGACAGGGTACATTTATATCACTGCACAAAAATCACATTGATCTTATTTTTTTCTTTTCTATTTTCTTGTTCTATTTTTATGGAATAAAACTTCATCCTGGATAAACTTGGTCTCACTCAACAAACTCCATTAATTGTGTACAGAAAGCTGTCAGTATTTTAACTGCACAGTCGTCACAGTCAAACATTTAACAAAACATTACTGTCAACTTTATCAGAACTAAACAAAAAATATATCCATTTAATTACATAAAACAAATTGTGCTCATAGTGAAGGTAAATAATGGGACAGAAATTGTGTCTAATAGCCAGCTGAACAATGTAAGGGATAGAAAGAGAGGCCTGCTTACCTTTAGGGCCTGATGCTGGTCCACACATGTATGGACTTAAGGGTCCTGAGTCCTGCTATTGGCAGATCCCCTACCCAGGAATCTGAGAGAAGGATGAGACTAAAGAGATTAACAGAGAGACAAGGTATCACATTGTGAGCACATCACTGCAGCCTGGCAGCCAGCAAGTGAGGAAAGGACAGGAACTCATGGGAGAGCTGAGGGGAGGAGAGTGTGAAGAGCTGGAGGGAGGGATAGGGAGGGGTGAGTACATGAGGGAGTAATACAGGCTGAAATGTGTGAAGAAATGGTGAGGAAAAAAAGAGAGGAAGTTTCTGCAGTGTGAGGTATCAAACATCATCATTCTGAACCAGTGCCATCAGGACATAAGGATAAAAGCTTTATCGTTTCTCATTAGATTTGCATTTTTAGAAGACATGTACTTATATTTAATGATGCATTCATGATGAAGATGCAGCCTGTAGAAATGTAGCTCTTATGAAGATCTATCCACCAAGCCACACTTCAAGGATTAAGTAAAAAATTAATAATAATAATAATAATAATAATAATAATAATAATAATAATAATAATAGAGTAATTAAATATGCTTCACCAGAAATGAGTTATTAATTCATTATTTATTAATTATCAATTAAGTCAACAGAAATGAGTCATGCAATAGAAAATATGTTTGAGGTTTCTGAATGGAATTTGCAAAAATGGTGTCCAGTCCTCACTGATGAAAATGTTGGTAACCCCTGCATTAATCACAGCTGTTGCATGGTTGAACAACACCTCACTGTGCATTCAGATATGTTTATATTTTTGTGTGTCCATAAGAAATAATATGACACTGACTGGTTTTGCTATTATTTTTGACATTTATAAGTATTATAAACTTTATAACACATTTCAATTTCCACATTCTCTGGCCATGACCTATGACACACTGATGGCAAGCTCACACAAGGACTTCATCCTGTCTGCATTAACCACTCGCTGGGCAGGCTGTGATCATTTCACCAATCCATGGGAACATGAAATGTCTCACAAGCTTGCTTGATCCAGCAAAAAGCAACTACAGGACTCTCATTTCTGGGTTTGTGATTTATTGATCTAAAATGGTAAAATGTTCAGTTTTGCTTTTAATTCTATCCACTGAAAAGAATAAAACAGAGAGATATCTAGCCTTAGTGACCATGAGAAACTTTTTTTTTTTTTTTACAAAGGCAGTATCAAAGATCACCCCATCCATGATAGTCATGCAAACTGAAAACAATTTGGTTTCCAATCAAAAGAGTTACATTACTATTCTGGATCCTTGGATATCACTGTTTCTCTTGTGACCAATAAAAACATTATTCTTTTCAATTTATGTTTGCATGTGAAATGTCACTATCAGTATTTCCTTATTTCCATAAAGCTTAAATCACTCATCAAGGTTGGATTAGTTTATTTGCAAATCTTATTAATTTTCAAATATACTCAGCTTAAAGATCTAAACACATAGAAAGACATTTTGTATGTTCTGATACAAAAAAAAAATCCCTTGATTTGAATGCTGAATGCAAAACCACTGAGTTTGTCATGTTGTTCTTTTTGTTTTCACCCATCACCTGCTACATGGTGGCACAACACTCCCTATGATTTTTTATCTTTCTTCTTCAAGCTTGATGCACCTAGGCAAAAAAGAAGGACAGGTGGTGTTGTGTCACACACTCTGTAAGTATTTTAATCATTAACACTTCAGGACCCAATTGATTAGTCACCTGTCATTCTGTCCTCTGTCAAAACTTCACCTTTTTCTGCTCACCATTATATGACCTCCATCTCAGCATCAAAATTGTTCTTTCCTGGGCTATGATTTACAGTCTTCTGTTCTCTGTACTAAAAAGTTCTCTTCCCCCCTTGTGTCATAAACCTGTACCTCAAAGGAAGGTCAGTTCAAGAAGTTTATCTTGGTGCCTGTAGGGTCCAAAGTCAACAGTGGAGAATTATAGACATCCTCAACCCTGACAGTGTCTCATGTAGCTGGCAGTTTTGTTAGTTCTTTAACCATTTAGACTCCTCGATTATAAGCCATTTACTCATTTTAAAGCATAATATTCAGTAAATATTATGAATTATTCAGTAACTACACTGAAACTTATAGTCAACCGTATGTAGTTATGAGAGTGAGGAATGTAAATCTGGGCATGCTAATGGCTCCCCTGAGAATTTAATTAGGAAATCTATGTTGAAGTTCTGTTTGTGAAATATAGATAACTCATAATAATAATTAATATACATTTTGATGTAAGACTATGGATATTTTCATTTAACATATACAATAATGCACCAGGGTATTCACCAACCTACACCACATAACACACCTATGTTGGTTAATCTTCTTCTAGTCCAGAAGTTCCCATCAATTTACCACTCAGTGTTAATACAGTAACCTGGGAAATCAAAGAAAATAAATATGCTACAATTCCATGTTTCAGGATCAGCTTAATCAACTCTTAAAAGAGTTGAAATCTGAAACGTTTAAAAGATTACACATGTTAATATGACACACTTAATCCAGCTACTAGCTTACGTTCATTTTTCTGATTTAGATAATGATTTGTGCATTTTAGTGAAAGACAAAACAAGATTTTCAAAGTATATATATATGTTTGTTTGTTTGTTCGTTTGTTTATTTTATTAATTTGGCTAATAAAATTATATTTAGCAATTAGTTTACAGTTAAACAAGAAACTTTACCTTTAGCTTTCATTTTAATCAAGTAATGTTACTGAATTAGAATGTTAATGAGGAAGTCAATAAATAAATTGTATAAAGTATTTAATTTATGTTGTTATACATTATTGAACAGCACCAGTACGATGGTACAGTAGCAACATTGCCATGTCACATCTCCAGCGTCCCCAGTTCAATCCTCAGCTCGAGATTCTGTCTGTGTGGAGTTTCACATGTTCTCCTCATGTCCATGTGAGTTTCCTATGGGTTCTCCTGTTTCCTCCCACTGTACAAAACAGTCAGGTAAGTGGATTGGCTATGCTAAATTGCCTGTAGGTGTGAAAGTGTGAAGGAGTGTGTGCATCTGTGATGGCCTAGCATCCCATCTGGGGTGAATTTGCATGCTTTTCATTCAGTTTTTATTATTATTATTATTATTATTATTGGTAGTAGTAGTAGTAGTAGTAGTAGTAGTAGTAATTTTATTTTTAAAGGGAGTGTCTCTAATTTGTATTCCTCATCAATTTTATCCTTCATATTGTCTCATCCGTCAAAGTTTATAGTACTAGCTCCATGGTGGCGATCAGAGGCTCTCCATTTTCCTGTAGAATTTCAAAGCAAATCAAACCTTAAACACTTTTTGTAACTAATCACCATCTTCAAACATTAGATATTAGACATTAGACATTTTTAAGATGACAGTTCATTCAGTTTTTTTCATATACTCTGTCTTGAACCCTGCCTCATTACTGTTTTATAACCCCCTAAACTCTCAGCAGCTGTTACATTCCTCACTAAAAAATACACTTGCCTATTAGTTTCAGTGTAGTTGCTGAATAATACTGTAAAAATACTGAACAAAATACTCCAAGGTGAATAACTAAATAAAACATAATTTATATGGTTTCAGTTCCTTCCTTCCGTTCCAGGCACAGCAGTGTGTTTCCTTCGGCTGCTGTAACTCTGCACAGAGTGTGTGTTTTGGTAGATCTCAACTGCATGTAGAGATCATTGTAAGCACAAAGTGTCATGCAAACAACCTTTGGACAAGTTTTTCTTCCATAATGGAGGATGATTTATTGAATTCATTGAATTTACAGAAGTGAAAAGGAAATACTGCAAATGCTACTACTACAAAAAATACCAATACTTTAAAAAGTACATGCACATGTACATGTGCATAAAAAGATTAAACTTCAACAGGAAACTTAAAAATGTTCAGATATCACATGACACCAGATGACATTATACTAGATCACTTTTTTAGGGTTACATGTTACAGTTTTCGCTCTTCACAAGAAACCGGGAAAAGAGAAAGTGTCCAGGTGATGGAAAACAGAATCAAATTGTAAAAGCCATGTAAAATCCTATCACTAGCACCAATATGGTGATTGTTTTTGTTGTTTTTTTAAAAATAAAATAAATAAATTGATCACATATTAAAACTGTGAGCAAGTATGAGAATGAGAAAAAAACTTTATGTACATTATAGAAGCATATATGACAAAGTTAAGCGTTTATATATGGGTCAGTGTGTGATGTAGAATTTGTAAGGTTTTTCTTTTATTATTATTATTATTATTCTTTTCCTTTTTTCATTAGTAACATTAAATTGTTCTTGATGTTCTTATTTGCAAGTTGTTGTATATAGTCAGTTGTTCAGTATAACATTACAGGTCTAGTGCATTGGTAAACAAGATATTAATCCTAATCCTGTTTCAAAGCAAACCTGCATGTGGAAGCTCATGTGGTGATGATGGTGATTTGATTATTAAAAGGAAACCACTATAGTTTACAGCACTGAATAAGAGCTGCTCATAAGTTCAATTAGCCTAAATGTGGACAAGCCTCCTGACAGCAAGGCTGATATGTTGCTCTCTCTCTCTCTCTCTCTCTCTCTCTCTCTCTCTCTCTCTCTCTCTCTCTCAGTCTTTGACTCTGTCTAGAATTAAGAACTGTAATAACGACATAATTACATATGTTGTACGACAGGGATTATGATAGTTCAGTGGTTAGGAACCTGCACCTGTGATTGTTGCAGAGCTTAAGTTTCCGGACATTAAACTAAATGAATTAATCAATAAACATACCCAGTTCTTGATACATAGGCTACGACAAGAGACTTTCATCACAGTAATAAATATGGTAAATATTTGGCAAATCAAATCAAACAAAATAACAATCCCAGTTGTTACGGACACAACAGGGAAGCCCACCAATTCACCGGAAGAAATAAACCAAATCTATCAAAATTTTTACAGTAAATTATACTCGTCAGAAAAATACCCAAATCAGAAAGACATCAATTCATTTCTCAACAGTATCAATCTGCCACAACTCGCACAAACCGCCGATAACACAACATGAACTTTTTAATGCACTAAAACTCATGCAGAACAATAAAGAACCAGGTCCTGATGGATTCCTTGCTGAGTTCTACAAACACTTTTTGTCCATTTTATCACCACTTTTCATCCGAATGATAAGTGAATCAAAACAAAAATCAAAACTCCCAGCCACAATTTCACTCCTTCTCAAACCCAATAAAGACCCAACATTACCGTCAAGCTATCGTCCCATTTCCCTAATTAATGTAGACATTATAATCATCGCCAAGCATTAGCCCATAGAGTAGAAAAAGTCACGCCATCTATAATCCATCCAGATCAAACCGGTTTCATTAAAGGTAGACTTGCATCCAACAACACATGAAGACCTTTTAACTTAATGTACTGTATTACTCATCAATTCAGAAAGCAAAAACCGTCATAGCCGCTCTCGACGCAGAAAAAGCTTTGGATTGGGTTAACTGGAAATCCCTGTTTTCCACATTAGAGAGGTTTGGTTTTGGGGAGACATTCATTAACTGGATCAAAATTCTGTATACATCGCCTTCAGCCACTGTCATCAACAATGGACTAAAATCACGTAGCTTCACACTGCACTGGGGGACTAGAAAAGGATGTCCACTCTCCCCTTCACTATTCACCATTTTCATTGAACCGTTAGCAGCAGCCATTCGTCAAAACAGCAACATTAAAGGAATTCAAGCACTAAACATACATCACAAAATCAGCCTTTACACTGCTGATTTATTACTGTATCTACAAGACCCCCATCATCATTACAAGAAACCGTTAAACTCATTGATTCATTCTCTAATATTTCCAAATACTCAGTCTACTGGAGTACATCTTCTATTCTTTCATTGCATTCCAACAGGTTGGATGTGACATCCCAGACACCACCTATGCTGTCAGAGCTGTTTGGGCTTAATTTTACTCCATTACTCAAAACAATAGACGATGATCTTCAGTGCTCTTCAATGATTTTCAATGATCTTCAATACTATACTCCCTAAACTAAACTGTTTATTCTCAATGACTCCAATACAACCCACCGTCACCTGGATTAAATCTGTAACCTCAATCACTACCAAATTTTACTGGACAAATAAGACCCCAACAATTAAATTGACTACACTACAGAAACCAAAAACACAAGGAGGACTGGAAGCACCACATTTCTACCACTACTTTCTGGCCAGCTTCAAAATATATACAAATGGATTCATCCTAACCTATCATAAAACACATGGTTAGATGTTGAACAAACTATTTGCAAGGACATTCACATTTCAGACTTACCCTTCTACAGCCAGACAATCAAAAAAAACATCTCTGTTTTAAAACACCAACAATAGCAGCTGCTCTGACAGCCTGGTGTAAATTGCATCAGATCACAAAAACACCTCTTGCACCATCTAAATTCACCCCCATTTGGAATAACCCAGATTTTAAACAGCTAACAAGAAGACACTCAATTTACACATGGGCAGAAATGGGCATCACACAAGTTCAACATATCCTTCATAATAATAAGCTGGCACCATTCTCCTACTTGGTCCAGAAACATGGCATTGGGAGTAAATGTCTTTTGGAATATTTACAAATCAAATCATCTATCCAACCAAAGATTGATACTTGGACCATTAACCTAGACCTTTCCCCTTCAATGTCAGAGATAATTAATATATCCTCTTAAAAAAAAAACTACTCTCCAAAATATACAGAATAATATCAAAATCAGACAATACATTAAGCTTACCAAATGGTAAATGGGAATCAGACTTATCCATTATTCCCGATTCCACTTTCTGGACACAAATCTGCAAAAAGATTTTGCAGGGGGGGGGTGGGGGGGTGGGGGTGGATTAGGAAAAGGTAGCAACACTGATTAATATTAAGCCTAGTTAAATACATATAAATTTTAAGTAAAAAATTTTTTTTCTTCCTCTCTCTCTTTTCCTGTTTCAGGACCCCAATTGGCCGTGGCATCCCAGTCCCTGTGTGGTGCGGTGGGGATTGGTTGTGGGTGGTTGTGGTGTGGGGCCTGGGGCCTGGGGCTTATGCCTTCCCGCCATCTACCCCCGCAGTCTTTCGCCCTGGATTGCTTGCCTTTGGCTGGTTCAGTATGGCATGCCTCGCTTTTGTAATGCATCACATAAAATGCCAACCTGCATCACATATTTCCTGATTTGTTGAGTTAATACTGATGTGAATAGCCTCATTGGAAATATATTTACTGAAAAAATTTTGACAAGTTCAATACTTATTTCCCCCACTGTATATGCTTCCACTCCCACACTCAATTACACTTACATTCACAAACCACACACACACATACACACACACACACACAAATATATATATAATTACAGGAGTTATTAGCATAGACTTGTCAAGTTGGCTGTTCCTAGGTAGGTTTGTTTGTCTTGCTTATTTTGTATTTGTCACATGTACATAGTGTCACAGTCTTTTTTTTTTATTAAAAAAGTGCCCTGTCAAAAAAAAAAAAAAATTCCGGACAAGTAGATTTTGATAGACATGAGTCTGCAGCTGCAGAGGTCACTTACCCTTAACTGCTCTGGTAGGGGTCAAGAAGTTGAACTTGGGCTCTCTGTACTTTCCCTTGTGTGTGAGAAGATGCCCCAGGATATGAAAAAGAAAAATGTCCATATTGCACTACTTACTAGGATAAATACCAAAAATTTCAGCTAGCTTGACTTGATTTATGCTTTACATAAATTCAACAAAAGAAAGAAAGAAAAGTCTTCAAAGAAAGGAGCAATCTAGATTTTATTGGCTTCTTCTATTTGTGTAGATTAATTAGCTATTATATTAAGTTAATCATAGCACAAAAACATGCAAACTGCTGTAAAACCTTAAAGTAACAACTACAACATTTTCCTATTTCCTATTGTAAAATGATTATATAATTTTATAAAATTTTATTGCATTTTCCCTGTGACATGGGGATTATTTCCCTGACATTCATAACTTCATTACTTGTGTGAGTTTTTATTACTATTTATTACATTTCTGCTTGTTTTTCTGTTACTGGCAGTTTCAAGTCAGAGAAAATAAACGGACTGGCCGCCAGAGGGCAGCATTTCTTTATGTCAGGTGATTACAGTTGAGCCAATGTTTGTCCCCATTCTCTGAGTGAGGCAACTCACAGGTTTTTTTCATTAATTTAGCAGCCTGCTGATTTTGAGGTTGTTTTTTTGTTGTTGTCGTTTGTTTGGTTTTTGAGAAATTGTGTGGTCTTGGAATTAAAAGTCACCCAGTATAAGAAGCAAGCCTGAGGTTCTACTTCTTGAAGTCCTGGAGTTATCACAAGGTACTAAACAAAAAGATTATTTTCACATTTCTTTACTTTGTGTTAAGTTTTAAACTAGAAACCAATGCTTTTATTAAATGTAATAAATATTTGATAATAAATATTTTTTATAAATATTAATAAAACTGGTGGCTTAGTGGTTAGCACATTTGCCTCGCACCTCCAGGGTTGGGGGTTCAATTCCCGCCTCCACCCTGTTTGCACAGAGTTTGCATGTTCTCCCTGTGCTTCAGGGGTTTCCTCTGTGTACTCTGGTTTCCTCCCATAGTCCAAATACCTGCATTGTAGGCTGACTGGCATGTCCAAATTGTCTGCAGTGTGTGAATGCGTGTGTGATTGTGCCCTGCGATGAATTGGCACCCCATCCAGGATGTCCCCCACCTTGTGTCCTGAGTTCCCTGGTATAGGCTCGAGGCTCCCCCACAACCCAGTGTAGGATAAGCAGTATGGAAAATCAATGGATGGATGGTTGGAAGCCATGGGAGGCATGGTGGTGCAGTGGGTAGCATTGCCACATCACAACTCCAGGGTCCCTGGAGGTAGGCAGATTGGTTACACTAATTGCCCGTAGGTGTGAATGGTGCCCTATAATGGACTGGTGTTCCATCTGGGGTGAGTTCTCCCACCTTGCATCCAGTTACCGGGATAGACTCCGGATCCACTGTGACCCTGATCAGGATAAAGCAGTTACTGAAGATGAATAAATTATGAAATTGTAGTTCCTCAGCAAATCCACACAGCTGCTGCAGGGATTTCTCAAGAACTGTTTACTACTTGATTAGTTGTACTGTGGCAGAGAATCCAAAGAGGTATTTTATCTGGAATAAAAACGTCCTTTATGAGATCCATGTTTGGCTCAGCTAATATGGCAGTTTGCAACCATACTACCCTACCTTGATCATGCAATGTTAACATGTAAAATTGATTAATGAATACAAAGATATAGTTACGGACACTCAAAAAAGTCAGTAAAATTCACACAAGCATGGAAAAGTGGTGGCTTGGTGGAGGACAGTGGTGGCTTGGTGGAGGACAGTGGTGGCTTGGTGGAGGACAGTGGTGGCTTGGTGGAGGACAGTGGTGGCTTGGTGGAGGACAGTGGTGGCTTGGTGGAGGACAGTGGTGGCTTGGTGGAGGACAGTGGTGGCTTGGTGGTCAAGGCTCTGGGTTACTGATCGGAAGGTCGGGGGTTCAAGCCCTGGCACTGCCAATCTGCCATTGTTGGGCCCCTGAGCAGGACCCTTAACCCTCTCTGCTCCAGGGGCGCTGTATCATGGCTGACCCTGCGCTCTGACTCCAGCTTCCTGACATGCTGGGGTATTTCACTGTGCATATGTATATGTGATCAATAAAGACTCATTACAAAACAGTTGTTTTGAACCCTGTTCAGGGTTCACCTGAACAGGGTTTTGCAAGACCCCCAAAACAATAAGGGAACATGTTTTCTGCAATTAAAATGCAAAATGGTCAAATCCTGGGAGAAATACTCAGGGGGTTTATGATCTACTTTCCCTATTAGCACAATAAGTAGAGGGTACATATATTAAACAAGACCTGTGATCTCATAATAATAATTCTTCATGGATCTTGTGATGTTCTTATTGCAACTGTACTTTTTGGAGACTCAGTCCAGATAATTCTGTGTATGTGCCACCAACAAGAAGCATACAGTATGAAGTGGCATGTTTTTGCTGCAGTGAACATTATAGCTTTGCCTCTGTAACTTGATTCCCTCCATAAGGTGCAATGTGTGCTGATCCGGTGCTAACTTTAGCGGCACGTTGGTGGCTCTTCGCGGAATGACTGCTCGTTCTGCACAGACATTAACGTGTGTTGGTGCCCCTGAAACATTACATTTCTAAATACCATTCATTTTCCCTGTGTGATTAAACGACAGACATGTGTCATGGTTATGAACATGATGATGTGAGCTGAACCCACTGTCATATCAGCCAAAAGATAACTTCAAATTAGCAATGGGAGCAAACCAGTTTCGCATTGTATAGCAGGTAGAGATGAACTTCACTGGCATGCGATAGGCTTTTTCTGTCAAATACCAGCTCTCCTTTGAGTAATGCCTGGGCACGGGTTATTTTTTTCCTTGTACTTGAGCATAATAGATTATCTGGATGTCTGATTGACATTGAAAATGTTCAAGGCTGGTTGGCACCGGCAGAACGCTCTCTGCATACCATATTTGGTTTATCGTCCAAGCTGTAAATTGGTGGGATGCAGACAGCAAATAAACAAGACTGTTCTTGGAGAGCTATAAGTCTTCATTCATTGGTCTGTCAAGTGCTCCACTGAATACTGAACACGGCTAATAAAAACGTTTCGCACCACTGTAAATGTTTTGTACAATCAAGAGAACATCACTGTACATCTTTCTTTTCCGACTAAATCAAGTGGATCAGCACAGCAAGAGCCATATCGCTGACTAAAGGGAATGTTTATACACTGTATTGACTATATCTAAAGGGGTACAGAAGTGATTACTGTATTTCTTTTTGCAGACGTCTTCATGATTCTGTAATACAACATATCTGTAATAGGAAAAGGTTGATGATCCAGATCTCTCTTTTTTTCTCTGCCAATGTCCCTTGTGGTGAGGCCTCTGTCAAGACTTCTAGCTCTTCACCTTTCTATATATATATATATGCCTGAGAAGCATCTGCAGGAAGAGTATATCCTTTACCATCACTCATGAGCTCTTTTGCATCATACAGAGAGGGCCCCCCCCTCCAAATGTTGCACTCCTTCATTTTCTCTGGCTAGCAGAAGACAACAGCAGCAACAGTAACGGTTAAGAGAACATAGAAGCTAGCTACTAAACCCAAGGATTTGGATTAAAGTCCTTTGTGGATTAAAAAAAACAACTTTTGTTGAAATTTATTTTCTTCCTACAAGTTTCTTGAGGTAAGATAGATCTTGTGCCAGAGCAATGCTCAGACTGCAGGCAATGAATACCAAACTCATGGCGATAAAATAAAGCTATGTAATGAGCTCATAATCCTGGCTTTGACTGACACCTGATGTGTTCTAGCTGAATGATTTCATTTTCCACAGTTAACCAACTAACAACGATACAACATTTCTTGGTTTACAACTAATGTTTGTGTTGTGCTTAAGAATAATGGAGATTGGAAATTTCCTAAAGGCCTAAAGTATAGATTTTAGTATAAATTGTGTTTTATTTTCATATTTTCATATTTGTACATATTGTACATATAGAGTGCACTCAAATCACTCAAAGTTCAGTGGTTCCTGCAGGAACTTCCAAGGGTCCGTAAAGCAATACCAGGGGGTCCGTGATTTTCTAATTTTGTTATAGAGGTGGAAACCACCAATGAGTATTTTCAAAATGATACTTATTGAGTTTTTGGAGTTATTAGCTGATTTAACTGGTCACTTGAAGCGAATGAATTTAACACAAATATCAGTAACTAAAAACAACTCAATGTTAAGTTGGATCTAAAGTGTTCTTTGAGTGGAAAGTTCAGGAATAAATAAATAAAAAAAGCTCTATGGCTGATAAAAAAAAACAACAGCCATTATAGCATCATAAACAATTAATTAATGAGCCTAATATTTGAGTAGTTGGATTATGTTCATTAAAACAAATCTGAACTAAAGTTAGTCTGAGCGTATTTTAAAGCTCAAGGGATCCCTCAATGTAAAAAGATGTACTTTGGTGTAGTTAACATTTAATAATCATTTAATGATTAGCATTCTACATGCATTCATGAACAACACTTGCTCTGCATGTGAAATACAGTGCTTAAATAGTCCTGCTCAAAAAACTACACTAATATGTTCCTCTTAATCGCTCAGCAGTAAAATCACAGATGCACTGGTGCAGTGGCTCATGACATTTGAGGAATCTGCTGAGCCGGCCACACTCCTCTGGCTGTACTGGATTGATTTAGGTGGCTGAAACAGAAATACCCTCACCGCAACAAGAGACCTGTTTATACTTTTCCTTAGCCTTCCCCTTTACATACTGGAAGTGTTTATATATCACACTATACCGTATTACCTCATCCACTAAAAAAAAAAAAAAAGAGAGACAAGTTATTTGAAAGAAAATAAAAGTCAATAGCTGTTTGAAGATGATGCTTTTTTCTCTATCAGTAATCATACCTGCTCTTTAAACATAGCCAGAAATATCTGGTGATGACTAAGTTACAAGGTGGCCTAAATTCCTTTCAGTCTTTCACACCCTGTGAGTTCTCACAATTATTTTAAAGGTGTTAAGCCTTCAAAGATAGCAATGGAATAGCTGTCTTTAATGCTTAATATGCCATTATTAGGTTTACTTTATATACAAAATGATGTATTATGTAGAGATCAATAAGTTTAATTAATACATTGCATAACTGCCATCACTGGTGACAGCAGTGTCAATGAAATCAACAATGCTGGCAATATGACTATGATAAAACATGACAGTGTTCTATTCTTCCCATTACAGGCTGTAGAGATGCCCCGCTCAGGAACACCAGCTCCTCCCAACACAAAGAAAAAGCCCTGTAAAATCATTACTGACCTTTCCAACATCACACAAAATGGTCAGTATACAGTATCTGTAGGTTTTTATGTTATGTATGTCTTATGCACATATACTGTGTAATAATAACAACAGTGTGTACATATTTGAATGATCTTTCATATGGCCATATGGTCAGATTTTGTTTGATTCCACACAAATTAAGTCTTAAAAGGTTTTAACGCTAACCTCACCCCTTACCTTAACTTTCTTAACTTTTCATACAAAGGTTATGTGAATTGTTAAGCAGTGTGAGAGCTGGGCGTTATTTCCCAAGAGAATTTATTTTGCAGGAAATCAGGCACAATTTTCATAATTTCTTGTTTAGAGCACAGCTAATTGTCTGGGTATAAAGAATCGAATCAAACATATGTTCTGTCATTCTGCAGCATAATAAGTGCCACATACTGTAGTTGTGTGTCACACGTACTGTATAGGGGACTGGAATAATCACTCGGCACAACTGTGTGTCACATTGTAAATTTAATGATCCAAAATAATGCTGAAATTCTTCCTAAAGCAAGTCCAACGCTACTGCATTTTGAAAGCTCTATAAATAAATTCCGGTACAGAAACATCATATTCAGATCGTTGGAAACAAGTAATAATGCAAGTGTAGTCTGAATGAAAAAAACAAGGAGTTGCTCTTATGAGCTTTGTCCTCCAGTTATTTTAATAAAGAAAATAAACAAAATGATCTCCGAGATGCTGTCACTGTATGTATGTGTTTGTGCTTGTGTGTGTGAATTAGAGAGAGAGATGGAGGGAGATGTTCCACCCTTCCCGTCTAATGAGCAATTCTGTGTGTGAGGTTGAGTGTCTGGAGGCTGATTAATGCTATCGAATGTGCCCACTTCATCAGCTGGACTCAGTACTCATAATGACTTGTTGTCCTGTTTACAGGACAACACGGGTCCTATAGTGTCAACACACACAGCTCTCCTTTCACACGTATCTAAATTATCTGACAAATTAGTGCCACTGTGATTTGGGAGGAAATGAGCGGGTGTTCTGGGATTTCTAGCACATTTTCACTCACATTGCCTCCACTCTTTAAACCCTAAACCACATCTCTCATCTATCACTCTTCCTCTCTTTGCACTTACCCGAGGTGTTCTGTAGATGCTGTAAAGTGGTGCTTGAAAGTTTGTGACTTTGTGAAGTTTAGAATTTTCTATATTTCTGCATAAATTTGACCTCAGATTTATCATCAGATTTTAATTTGTCTTAATTTTTCAGATTATTCTTTGTCCTAAATGTAGACAAAGATAACTTAATTAAACAAATGAGACAAAAAAATATTGCACTTGTTCGTTTATTTATTGAGCAAAAAGATTCCACTAATCCATTTCATTTTTATTAAACAAGCTACAGGTTACTAAAGTTTCTTACTTACCCTAAATAGCATGCTAACTATTGTGAAACCAAGAAACACTTTCCCTGCACAGCTGATGAGTATCCCATTTCTCTGGAAACTTTACTACATTTCATTTTTACTATATCCACTATTATTACTGAAGTACAGTGCAGTTACTTTATGGAGTCCACATTATTAGCTAGTAACTAGCCAACTTTTAAAATGAAAATGTATTCCCTCACTGCTTCTTACAAACAACTTTCCATGATGTAGCATTAGTAGCAGATATTCAGAAACTGTTTCCATCTACCAGCTTGACTTAGCCTGTGTTTTAGCGACTGGTAGCAGGTGAGAATTAGCTGGATGTTTCAGCAGGGTAGATACAAGAACTTCTACAGCTAAGCCAGGGTATAAAATTTGTTCTACCACACCTTTCTGAGTCAAACTGCTCTTCTGTGTGTAAACAGTACCAAAATATCAAGCTCAAAAATACATATAGTAGTTTAACTAGCTATCTAGGACACTCATATTAAATTAACTGCAGTTAAGTTAACTTCCTCAGTTAGGCTTATACTTCTCCACTTAAATGTACACACATGTATTTGGCAGTTGCTTATACTCAAAGACACTTACCAGTCCCACCAGGATTTCTAAGTTTGTGATCTCAGAAGGGAACGCAAAGTTCATCAAACTCCACAAAATTTGGAGTAGCTTACGATTTTTCTACATTATCACAGATTTGGGCTAAGACGTGTCATGTGATGTCATTACAATGACATCACAACCTCTTCGATTCACGTTCGTCGAATGTGAGTACAGCTAAATGGTCTCATTTAACAACAAACATCATTGTGAAAGACCGTGCAAAACAAGGATCACAGCTGGACAATTGTAGAAGTTAGTTGCATCTTGGGGTCAGAAAGTCTCCAAAACTACAGTCCGAAGTCACCTACATCACAACAAGCTGTTTAGAAGGGTTTGAGGAAAAAAGCCTTTACTCTCATCCATAAAAAAAACTCAAGCATATTCAGTTTGCGAGACACTACGGGAACTTCAAATGGGATCGTGTTCTATGGTCAGATGAAACCAAAATAGAGCTTTTTGGCAATAAACACCAGAGGTGGTTTTGGCGCACACGGAGTGGTAGCCATATGGAAATGTAACTCATGCCCATGGTTAAATATGGTGATGGCTCTTTAATGTTTTGTGCAATTCAGATTTCACCAATTCAAATAGTTTTCCGCAAAACCCCCCCACAAAAATCTCATTGCATTTTTTAAAAGCCCGCAGCAAAATCAAGCATTTTTGCCCTCAAAAAAACTCTGTACGGCCTGACTTACGGTGGAACTCAGTCTTCTGCTTGCTAGTCCAGAACCAGATCCACAGTCAGCATTGCTGTTAAACTTGCACAGAGTAACTTGGGGACAATAACAATAAAGATACTAATAAAATTATACCAATAATAAATAAAAAAAAAACCCCACACAAGAGCCATGCCAGGGGCTTAGGCAGCTGTCTGTGCAACCTAAAGCATAGGCCGTTTCTGACAACAAGCCATTTGTGGGTTTATATAGTGGATTTATATAGCAGTGGTCCCTGTTGCTAAGGTGGCATAGCCTAAAGCCAGATACACCTAGCATGAGCTTGTGAAACACCTTTTAATTTGTTCTGGAAATGTTTCATAATATTAATATTCCACTGTCATTTTTTTTTTTTTTTTTTTTTTGTAAAATTTACAAAGCAGTATATGCTATATTCACTTGTGCATGTTTGCACAGCTAAATCCCATTTAACGTTGTATTTTTTTATGCAGCACTCAGCACAACATCCTTGTCTTTGGCATCAGCTATGGCATGAGTCCAGGGTCTATAGCTGATTTCACACAGGAGAATGAATAAATAGCGCTGCTTGATGACACAGTAGTGCACCTTTGGAACTGTAAAATGGATCAGATCCTTTTATTGCTAAATAAAAAGAAATATATCTTACACTTTAAGCATTTCTTAGCTTTAAAGGCTTCTGTGAATTACTGTATGTTCTTACACACACTGCTGGATATCATATGCAGTCTGGGCTTTGTTCAGACTCAGTAGCTACTCACCCATCAGGTTGAGAGCCTTCAAGCTAGAACTTCCAAAGGAAGTGATTTATTTTCTGCTTTTTGGCTATTACTGTTTTCATTATTGACCCCCATTTTCCCCCCAAATATTCCCAGAGGAAGAAGAAACAGATGTCACTGAGTTTGACCTCGGAACTAAGATTAAGACGCCTAAGGAGGTGATGCTGGAGGAGCTGTCTCTAATGAAAGGCAAAGGCTCTAAGATGTTCAGAATGAGGCAGCAGAGAGTGGATAAGTTCATTATCAGTGCTGAGAATCTGGTAAGCCTGCTCAAGAGAACAGAGACTCTGTAGGACAGAATTACAAACAAAGGATTGAATGTACATTCTATCCATCCATCCATCCATCCATTTTCTATACTGCTTATCCTACTGGGTCGCGGGGACCCTGGAATGGGGTACACCCTGGATGGGGTGCCAATCCATCTCAGGGCACAATCACATTCACACATACCCATTCATACACTACTGACACTTTGGACATACCAATCAGCCTACCATGCATGCCTTTGGACTAGGGGAGGACACTAGAGTACTCAGAGGAAACCTCCGCAGCAAGAACAGGGAGAACATGCAAACTCCGCACACAGAGGGTAGCAGCGGGAATCAAACCCCCAACCCTGGAGGTGTAAAGCGAACATGCTAGCCACTAAACCACTGTGCACCCTGAATGTACAGTATGTCCTGTAAAATGGAGAAAATTGATTAGACATGCAGAGTATAGTGTACATAATTGTCTTTGAATCACTCATGCTGAAAGGGTTACCTTGCCTTTCATGTAGACTTTTATGATTATTATAATCCTCATTAAAACTCTGTTCCAGTCTGATATAATACAGTATACTCATTAGCTTTTTTGTTTCTGGCCATTTTCCAGCAAAACCTCCAGAACCTGGCACCTCCTATAGACTGTGAAAAGATCCCACCTGAGACCCTCCCAAAACCAAGTCCACCAAAAGGTAAACTACATACCTTCCATTGAATTTATGACACAGCTTATGCTTGAGATAATAACTGGTACTGTCCTATATGGTTAATAAATGATTTAATATGTCATGTGACGCTTTCACCTTATTATTATTTTTAACAAATGAAGTAGAACCTGAGACTGAGAATGAGAAGAAGAACTGTGAGTATGTTAAAACATATGTCTCACCATGGGAACATGCTATGAAAGACAATGATGAGCTCAAAGCCACCATGAAGCCACAAATGCCAGGACCTTATGTGTACAAGGATCTGCCCCAATACAAGAGTTTCAATAGGTACATACTCAGAATTGAGAACAGGAAATTGAAGGATCATACAAAACATGATCCTCAGCAGTGGTTTGATTTCTAATTTGAGTTAAATGTAAGCCAGTTTCTGTACTTTTTCTTATAGAACAGCGCTGCCTTTTGGAGGATTCGACAAGGCTTCTCACTTGCTGACCTTCGAGATCCCTGAGCTCAAGGCTGCTTCTGAAGAGCCAGAGCAACTTCCTGTGTTCCAGTGTCACATCGACTCTCGACCATCTTTTAACCGTACTCCCATTGGCTGGGTGTGCAGCGAAGAGCCCAGCTACATTCCCCTGACCACCCTGGAACCCATCCCCTTCGAACCAGAGACGGAAGACCTCTGAGATCCATGTTCTGCTGATTCATGCAGGCTAATATCTAGCTCATGTCAACTTAAATCATTATTGTAGTGTTGAAGATATTTGCCAAATCTCTTGCGTATTGGCAGCTATGAAAGCACCAGCCAATACATTTCAACATTGTATGGTAATGTACAAATGAGATGTAAATACAGCTATTTACTATACATAACTGAGCTGCGCCACCTCATAATATAAGTTTGCTTAAAAATGTGAAAATGAAATAAAAAATCAGGACATGCCAGAAACCTTGAAATCATTGCTGTGAATGATCTTCCAATACATAAATAAAAGGAATGCTGTAAAATTCTATAAAACAAATTTTCAGGATTATTTTTTCAATTATTTGTTTGTTTTTGTCATTAGTGGTCCAATGCATCAAGATTCACACCTGCTCTAAATCTCTCCATTCAGTACAGACTAATAGAGCTATAAACCCTGGTCCTAGATTGCCCCCCTTTCCTGTACATCTTAGTGTTTTCCCTGCTCTGACACACCTACTTCAACTCAGGGAGGCTGTTAATTAGCCAATCAATTAGTTGAGTCATGTGTGTTAGAACAGGGAAAACACTAAAATGTGCAGGGCAGGGGGTACTACAGGAACAGCGTTGGGAGCCTGTGGTGAATCATTCATTATAACACACACGCATACACACACACGCACGCACACACGCATACACGCACACACACACAAACACATTTGTTAAACTATCCCTGAGAGGATTGTCACTGACACAATTAATTGTTACATCTAAACCTAACTCTAACATTAACCTTATGAATCAAGAACCAGAAGGAAACATTTTTGGCTCTATTAGTTTTTTTTGTTTTTTTTGTTTTTTTTTTGCAGGTTTTGGGGATAAAAAACACACTTTTTCTCATGGGAACCAGCCAAATCTCCCCACAAGGTCAAAACTGTCAGATATTACTATCCTCATGGGGAAATTTGGTCCCCAGCAAGATATACAACCCAAATTCCAATGAAAAAAGTTGGGACACTGTGTAAAATGCAAATAAAAACAGAATGCAATGATTTGAAAATCTCATAAACCCATATGTTATTCACAATAGAACATAGAAAACATATCAAATGGAAATGGACCATTTTACGAAAAAAAAAAGGTAACACTTAGTAACACTTACTTTTCCAGCCTTTTGTTGCCCCCGTCCCATCAAATTCAAAATGACCTTTATTTTTTAAACTGAGGAAATGACTGGTACATTTCCTCAGTTTAAACATTTGATATGTTTTCTATGTTCTATTGTGAATAACATATGGGTTTATGAGATTTGCAAATCATTGCATTCTGTTTTTATTTACATTTTACACAACTTCCCAACTTTTTTGGAATGTGGGTTGTAAACACACACACACACGCACACACACACACATACACACACACACACACACACACACAAAAGAGAAAAGCCAGTCAATGACCTCTTGAGTCTCATTGAGGAAAGGTAATAGTTAATTTATTGTTTTTATAAGATGTAAGGACTGGAGAAGTTATTTGATCAATCAGTCAAGAATATGGATGAAGTAGGTTTGCAATATTTTGTTTATGTGTAAAGAAATTCAGCATATAAAATGAAAAAATGCCATAGTGACAGGTGGCACGGTGGCTTAATGCTTAGCAAGTTTGCCTCGCACCTTCGGGGTTGGGGTCTTGATTCTCGCCTCCACCCTGCTTGTGTGGAGTCTGCATCTTCTCCACATGCTTCAGGGGTTTCCCCCAGCTACTTCCAGCATTGTAGGCTGATTTACAAATTGTCCATAAAGTGTGAATGTGTGCGCAATTGTTTCCTCTGATGGGCTGACAAGCCATCCAGGGTGTTCCCTGCCTTGTGCCCCAAGTTCCCTGGGATAGACTCCAGATTAAGTGTAGATTAAGTGGTACAGAAAATGTATGGGTGGACACATTGACGTTATTATAGGCCTACTAACAGATTATATCTTGTGTCTTTGAGATTCAAGGAATAATTCATTGCCACAGGATTGAAAAAGCAGATCAAGCCAAATTGTATTACTTATCTTGCACTGAAAAGAGAGAGAGAAAAAGAAAAGAATAAAGCTTTCCTGATGAACACGTAAAAAAAAAAGGCGTAATAATCCTCACCACAACAGCCAAATCGAGAGAAAAGGTGGATGACGTCATGCCCTGACGTGCAGTTCACACTCAGGCCACTAGATGGCAGAAAGCGGTTTATATGATGGCGTCAGCCCACTGAGCTCCATCCCAAACCGCATACTCCAATCCAAACCGATCACCACATCACTACCGCACTCAACACAATGCCTGTATACAGTACTAAGCAACATAATGGTGTACTCGGCTTGCTTACTAGTCTGACACACTAGAAACAGAAAACAGGAAGAATTATCGCGAGAACACGGCGTGTTTTGACGCGGCGCTGGATGGCGCTGCGGGATGTTTCGGAATTTTTTTGCGGGGAGGTTTTTTCCCCCTTCGCCTACAGGTTTCTGCTCGGATAGGACACAAGACCGCGGTCTGGACGAAGGCACACAAGGTGAGTAAGCGCACTTTACAACTTGGTAAACGCTGAAGCAGTATAAACGGGAGTCGCAGTTTGAAGGTGGGAATGTTTTGAAAGTGCAACTTAAATGTAGCCTTCCAGATGTGCTTGCTTGAGGATGTACTTGGAACACATGTGCGTTGAGATGCTTTCCGCTGATGCTTTAAGGATGATGATGTGCTTCATGATATGCATTGTAGCAGAATAATGTGCAGACAAAGCCAGTTTCCCCCCCCCTTAACTCCTTCCCTCCCCCCCTCCTTTTATTATTATTATTATTATTATTATTATTATTATTATTATTATTATTATTGCAGGGAACAACACAATCTAGCCAAACAGCTAACACTGCGCTTCACAAATGCACTGTCACGCTCAGCATCTTTCAGCCAGCAGCATGAACACCGAGCTGCTTCACCTGGAAGGACTGCACACTCTTTCTAACAGCACAGATGTGCTCAACATCACACCGTGTGAACGCAGTGTGACCTCACGCCTAGGTTTGTTTCTCTTCACAGTATGTCATAGGCTGAGGTCAAGTACTTGTTGATACTGATAGATCCCAAACATGTTGTCTTGTTGTTGTTGTTGTTGTTGTTTTTTCTTTTCTGGGTTAGTCATATTCAGCATGACCTTAATGCTGCTTATGTCATCTGATATCATGACGCATCAGGCATCATCCTGCACATGTTCCTGCTGTCAGAGCACTTAGGAGCCTGTGCCTTTTTAGGACGGGCGATATAGACTTAAAACTAGATCACGATATTCCATGGTATAATTTTTTGCGGTAATGATATAAATGACGGTATGAAAATAGTAACGTTCAACAGTGTCTTTTTGGCCACAGGTCACATCAGCATGCAGTCTCGAGAGCCATGCAAACATTGATCCGAAAAAGTAGAACATAATCCTGACCCTTATCAGATACTAAACTATAGCAGTTAAGTAGGCTTAAAAAATTTGAATATGAATTTTATTCACAAATTAAAATTCCCATGAAAATGCAAACAAGACAATACTTGCAGGATTCATAATCTAACCCTAGGGGAAACATGGAAATGTTGTAAAAAAACAACAACAACAAAAAACATTTATTCTGTAAAAGTGCACGTAATATTTAAATAGTGCAAACTTAACAAGCCTTAAACTATGCTGCAAAACATCAAAACCATATATAAACTCAATAATGATTCAAATCAAGTTCAAGTTTGAAATGTAAACTAGTTATATACTATTTATATTAGTTGGGCGGTACCTTCCGATAACTGATTAATCAGCCGATAGTTTTTAAAATAAATACTGAATGAAAACATAACACTCAAGGTAAAATATTGCTGAACTTTATTACAAAAATAAACAGTATTGCCTGTACCATATAAACTATTAATAAATATTGAAGTAAATAAAAGCTATACATCTAAACTGAACCAAAAAGTAACACTTCAAATAAGAAATAAAAATAGAGACATCCAAAATGCATTAAAAAACGCTGCAAATAACACAACAAAATTTGTCAGTGATAGTTTTTATTTCACCTCTAGTGGATGCGCTTGTACTGTATGACCCTTCTCAGCCGCTCCCGCAATTGGGATCCACTCGTTGTGGATTTTTTCAGATAACTGATAGTTCCAGCAATTTGTTATTGGTGTCGTTTAATTGGCAAATTCCATCAATTGGTCGACCTCTCATGTAAACACCAATTCTGATTTTTCTTTAAACATCGTACTAAGGTTAGAACTCTGGCTTCAGCCATGCTTGTTCTCGTTCTACATGTGAGATTCCCACGTTGTGGTGCATAAACGTGTCATATTATATCGTCAGTATCGTGGGATGACAAATTCTTATCATGGGGAGGAATTGTACCGGTATATCATGGACGATACGATATGGAACAGCCTTAGCGCCCATTAACCATCTAACTAGTGCAGGAAAATTTTTTTGTTTTATTTCTCAGACATACAACCCAGCTTGGTCTGAGTCTGACTATACCAAATGCAGCTGGGTCTGACCAGCTACCAGCAGATCAAACTGTTAGACCTTTTTTTTTTGACAAAAGGTATAAAGGAAACAGTTTCTGAATGACCATTATAATGGAACATCCTTGAATTAATTTTAAGGAACTAACACAAAACAGGACGGCTCAACCATTTTTTGAGCAATTTAGTAATAAGTGTTAAGGAAGCTGGAAAATAATTCATATTCATTCATATACAACTGAACACTATATACACAAATCTCTAAACTGCATGGTGTTTGAAAAGTCAGGAACCAATGAGACATATACTTCTTTTTTTTCACCCTTCAGAGGCTAATGCTGGTCTGCATAAAATTAGGACTGCAACAAGTAATTAGATAAATGTAATAATAATAATAATAATAATAATAATAATACAAGTGCTGTAGTAGTATGGTTTGATTGAAATACTGGAAAGAAACTTTCGGTACTTTTAAATTTTAAAGTTACCCAATCTAGTCCAATAATAATAATAATAATAATAATAATAATAATAATAATAATAAAAGGTTAAGTAATTATCAAAATAATCATCAGTTGTAGCCTTCTACTAAACATTAATACAGTTTCTAAAACATATAGTCGGGGCGGGATGATATTATATGACATTGTTATTGTGATAACTTTGATATATGTGGCATTAAGACACTATTGTGGCACAGCAGACAGCATAGAACCCTGACAACTATAGAGTCCCTGGTTTGATCCTTAGCTCAGGCTGCAGCTTGTAAAAAAGTGCATTGTGTCTTGTGATGTACTGTTGTCCCATTCAGTGAGCCCACTTGTGTCAAGTGTTCCCAGTATAGGTCCAGATCCACCTTGAACCTGACTAGGAAAAAGTTTTTACTAAAGATGAATGAATGAATGAAAGTAGCCTTGGATTTGGTGTTGTCAGTACATAGCAGTAAGTCATATTATATTTGTTCCCGTTAAGTGTTGATTTTCACCACTGGAGCCCATGTTTGGGATTTTGGATAAAATGTTGTCAAATGTATATGTTACTGCATTTCCTGAATAGAAAACACAATATGCATGCACACTTTTTGGTGTAACCATAAGACTTAAATCGACAGTTTCATCTGTGAGATTGCTTAATTTGTTCTGCAAGTGTAGAATTAAAGAACCAGAAAGACTTCCAATGAATGATTTATCAGCCTTGATATGGAGTCAAATGTGGGGAAAAAAAAGTTACCATCTGTCTAGTGCAGAAACAAAGTTACTAAAGTTACCAAATCTATTTGTGGTCATTTTGCATTCTTTTCAAAATAGAGTTTCACTCTTGGAGTCATCATCAGTCACATCATCAGGTTTTTCCACAAACAGCTTGCTAGTTAATCTCACACTTTTGTGACACAACACAACACTACAGGCTGCATTGAGCAAGCTACTGACAATTTACTGTATTTACATTTCAAAAATGTACAAAATGTTTCCTGTTACACTACAAGCTCCATGGCACGAGTAGCATAACACTAATCTGTGGTTCTGTGAACCCTGGATAACTCTCTGCTTAGACAAGGGGCCCACTATTTTTTTCTTCAGTGACAGATGAACAGATGGTCTGAGGACTGGATGGCTGCTGTCTGGTCTAAATAGTACCATAGGGTGCATACCTGGCACGACAAGGAACGCTTTGCCGGTTCACCTTCATGGAACACTGCAAAGTCAGTCAATTTATTTCCAAAATTGGGCTATATGACCTTGGGCAGAAAACCTGGGTTCAGTCACAAGGTTACCCCAGGGTCATCTGGCCACCAGTGCTTGCAAGGTGAGCTTATTGCCAGAGCATGCAGGTCTTCCATTATTGCGCCACTATTTCGGCTATAAATTGTCCTGGCTCCAACCTGTTCTCTTCATGGTTTGCAGGTGGAGGGGGGGGGGGGGGGACACACGACAACACTGTTATGTCATGTCCCACAGGATAAATATGGGGCATTCAGACACCAGATGTGTGGCAGCCGGAGCATGGAACATGGAAACATGTTGAAGTGACTTAAAAACACACCGTGGATGGGCGCTTGGGCCATGCTGGTTTTGTGATTCTGGCACCTGTGTTGTCCAAAGTGACCATGACAAACAGGGCAGATTTTGCTGGGTTGATTTTCCCTTTACGGTGCTGGGTACTGCCAGGAGTTAGTTGTGTTGGCTTTCTCCCCACAGAGGGATCAGTTTCAGGTAAGTTATTGCACATACTGAAACAGATAAAGTATTGCACGTGCTTGCCACATGTGCTGCAATAATGTAATTTCTCACTACAAATCAGCCCTGTATCTGCAATGAGTGCTTCTGCAGTGTACACCTGGATGCATTGCTTCATGTGATGAGACCACCAACAACACGATACAAGTATCAGTTACAGGCATTTAGCTGACCTGCTCGTGATCTGATCGGTTGAGCTGTCTGTTCAAACCCTCCTTTAGAAAGCTCAATAAACTCCATACACTATCACAACCAGAGCTGTGTGAAGGAGTACATTAGGTGCTGTGGGTTGTGTATCACTGACAGCAAGGGATGACCCAGACCTTATTTTGTATGTTGCTGAGATCATAGTTGAACATGGAAAATTCTCCAAGACGTGGCTGTAGACATGGCATCCTCGCATTCCACAAACGAGGAATGTGAAGGAAGAGTAAGCTTTGGGCTGTAAAGCAAGCGCTGTTTGAAGGACATGAGATTCTGAGTTGCACTCACTGCTGATGCTTTTCTTCATCTTCCAGAGGATACAGACATTGGCTACTTAAGAGTGGCTCTTTTATGCTGTGTGGCATTTATTTAGTTTGCTGGCATGGTTTGGGTCCACTTGTCCCTTTAGTAGAAAGCATCAGTGCAAATCAATACAAAGTTATTCTGACTGGTCACCTTTATCTTGTGATGAAGCACTGCTTTCCTGATAGGAGTTGTAACTTCCAGGATGACCCTACCCACAACCACAGGGCAAAAGGGCTCACTGAATGTTTGATGAACATGATGATAAATGATATGCTAAGACCTTCACAGTCACCAGATCTCAAACTAATTGAAAATCTATGGGAGATTTTGGAACGGCATGATAAGCTGATTTTACATTTTGCGATTCCAGCGGTCTTTTGTGGTTCTTACTTGTCACACTGTACAAGATGATCCCAATAGGAATTCTATAACAGTCTGTGTGATAACATGTCTTCTTCATATCAGATTAGACGAAGATGATAGTTACTGTGTCCTGCCATCCCCTATTTCTTTCCATGTTGTGTCCCTTTTTGTCCTGTCGTGATATACAGTAAGTGTGATGAGACGTTATAGAGACATTCTGTCTGCTGCTGCAATTCAACAAATTGCTCTTCTTTTAAATTCAATGGTGTATGCTTCGTGTATGTATACGTTGTGTAATCATATGCCGTCCTCCTGTTGGTAGATTTTAGACGAATGTCATAGCAGAGATCACACACTTGAGATTTTAAGTAAAATTTTCTGACACTGCCAGAACTGTCATTGGCTGTCTTTGGTCGCAGCGGCACTAAATCGGCCGCAGGGAGCATGCCACATATTAGGAGTGTCCAATCTTATCTGCAAAGGGCCGGTGTGGGTGCAGCTTTTCATTCCAATCAAGCAAGAGCCACACCTGATTCCACCTGTTTAATCAGTTGATCTTGGCTTTCAATAAACTCAGGTGTGGCTTCTGCTTGGTCAGAATGAAAACCTGCACCCACACCGGCCCTTTCCGGATAAGTAAGACTTCTAAGACCACCAATATCAACTCACAAACAAAAATTATCCTATACGATGTGCGATTGTGCTGCGACAGCAAAGTAGGGCCGAATATCATACAGTGTAAACGCGACTTTAGACAGCACTTTCTACCACCATCATCACAACACTAACTGAGGGAATATCTTTTGGAGGAATAGTCTTCATCCCTCCAGTACACTTCCAGAGATTTGTAGTATCTATGCCAAGCAACACTGAAGCTGTTTCGGAGCATTGTGGTGGCCCAACAGCTCATTTAAAAACGAAAATATGTTGATTTGTATTTTTAATTTTTAATTCGCAACCCGTTTATAAAACCCGTCTCAAAGAAATTTAACACAAAAAGTGAAACAGAGAAAACTTAGTATTGCTTTGTTTGTAATATTTGCATGAATCTCTTTATTCCATCGCCATTAAAAACCTCCAGTTGACCCATGGCTTGGTTAATAGCTTGTGGTCTCATTAATAAGAACATTTTGTTTATTGTGCCTGCATGTCTATTATTGACCCACACTGGACTCAACTGCTCGTGTCAATGCTTGGCAAATGCTGTTGAGACCCATTAAGTGCTCTGTGTGCTTTTATAAATTCAGTAGTAGGCCATGGGGAGGTCATCTGCAAAACGTTGCTACCCATTCCAATGAGGGTCTATTAGGGGCATGAACAAAATGAAATGAGGAGCTCACTGATAGCTGTCTGAACCAGTTGTGTGTAAGGTTGGAGCTCAAAATAAATGTTACAGTAGAGCTGTTTTAAGCCAATATCTTGGGCCATCAGTCAAAGTGTTTACTTCTGAGATGGAAGAAATTATTTATATATATTTTTTATCAGCTTGTGCGATTATAGATTTTCTCAGAGGCTGAGTGAAATTGGTTGGTGTTTGTGTGAATGGGCAGAGGAACAGCTTTATGTCTCAGACCTCTAAAGAGTAACAGTCTTAATACTCTGTGTGGTTTCTCCTCAGATAAGATCTTTTGATTCTAAGCAGCTTTGTGTCTTCAACAAATAAACCCTTCAAGTTTTGGAAAATGGAGCACAGTTTATGTATTTCCCACCATTTTTTTTCTTTGAAAGCTGTTAAGTTGAACCATTGTAAATGTTTTCGACAAGTGTTTAGGTAGGTTGTTTTTAAACCAGTATTCTTAGGATGAAACAACAGAGTGGTATCAAATGTATGCCCTTTTGTAATGTTGGCTATTCAGTTGGCCAAGGTATGAAACAGAAGGAGAGGCTGAGAAAACGGCTTATAATAACATGACATCTTTATCCTTATGTAATATTCTGCTTCGTTTCTGAAGCCCTTTCTGCCCGTGATCATATAGTAACATTTTTATCTTTGCCTTTTAAAGTTTCCACTGAATAATTTTTCTTAGGGGAAGAAATTATGTGACAAATAAACATTATAGAAAGCAGTGTTATTTTGACAAGGAAGTTTTATTCTCTGTTTAAAAGTATGTGTAAGATCAGCTTCATCTAAACAGCAGTTAGTTTGTTGTGACAGTGCTGGCTGGCTTTGTTAAAGGTTGAGGAATAGCCAGGAAAATGAACTTTGGGTCCTCCCTATTGTCGCCTGTGTCTATTTGGAGCTACACATAACCCAGTTGCAGGAAAGCTCTATTGTAGTCTCAAATCTGGACACAAAGGAAAAGCAAAATGGTGTTAGAAAAATAGCCTAGATCAACTTAAATCTTAATTAGTTAAATAAAGGAATAATCACTAAGGCCAGCTTTGCAAACTTTTTTCGTTTGGTTAGTCTTCCATTAGGGCTGCCCAATGATGTTGAAAATGATCATCACAGTTATTTTACTCAGTATTGAAATCATGACTATTTCACAATTATTTAGCCATAGTGCTCCGGCGGTCCGTAGGTTGCGAATACAAACCCCAACAATGCTATTACCATCCATACTGATGGTTTAAAATAGACTTATATATATGTGCATCCTGCATCTTTAATAATGGACCACCCAATTCTGCTTTGTATATAATCATATAAACTAGCTCACTTTTTCATATCGGCACAAAAATCTCCCTTACTCTCCCGAAGTGCTACAGTGTAAATAAAACAATATCTATGGTAAAACAAAGGCACCCTGAGTAAACACAAAATACAGTTTTTAAATGATAATGTTATTTATTGAAGCAAAAAAGTTCTCCAATACCAACTGGGCCTGTGTGAAAATGTATTTGCTATTTCCCCAAATCTATAAAACTGCATTCATAACGGGGTTCAGCTGGACTAGACACAACCAGGCCTGATTACTGCAAACCCTGTTCAATCAAATCAACACTTAAATAGAACTTTTTCAAGGATGAGGAAGAAGGTGATTGAAATACATCAGTCTGGGAAGGGTTACAAAGCTATTTCAAAAGCTCTGGGACTCCAAAGGACCACATTGAGGGCCATTATCTCCAAATGGAAAAACTCGGCACAGTTATGAACCTTCCCAGAAGTGGCCAACCTTCCAAAATTCCTCCAAGAGCACAGCAACTACTCATCCAGGAAGTCACAAAGAACCAAGGGCAACATCAAAGGACTTACAGGCCTCACTTGCATCAATAAAGGTCACTGTTCATGACTCCACTATCAGAAAGACACTGGGCAAAAATGGCATCCATGGCGGAGTGGCTAAGCAAAAACCACCGCTAACCCAGAAGAACATTAAGGCTCGTCTGAATTTTGCCAAAACACACCTTGATGATCCTCAAACATTTTGGGAGAATGTTCTGTGTACTGATGAGTCAAAAGTGAAACTGTTTGGAAGACAGGGGTCCTTTACATTTGCCGTAAACCAAACACAGAATTCCACAAAAAGAACATTATACCTACGGTCAAGCATGGTGGTGGAAGTGTGATGGTGTGGGGATGCTTTGCTGCTTCAGGGCCTGGGCAACTTGCAATAATTGAGGGAGACATAAATTCTGTTCTCTGCCAGAAAACCCTAAAGAGAATGT
Organism: Ictalurus furcatus; assembly: GCF_023375685.1. Classification (NCBI taxonomy): domain Eukaryota; kingdom Metazoa; phylum Chordata; class Actinopteri; order Siluriformes; family Ictaluridae; genus Ictalurus; species Ictalurus furcatus. The sequence continues at coordinate 20,767,808 of NC_071267.1, read as the reverse complement.
CCGGTCTTCAGTTCGTAAGTTGAAATTCAAGCGCAACTGAATTATGCAGCAAGACAATGATCCAAAGCAAAGGAGTATGTTCTAGTCCTAGTAAGTGAAAGACTGATCTCTATTTATCAGAAGTGTTTGGTTGTAGTCAGGGGCGTCACTAGAGATTTATGAAGGGGGGGCTAAGCCCCTTTTATGGAGGTCTGGGCATACTTCCCAAAAATTTTTAAAGCCACCAAAATATCTTTCTAATCATGTGTATTTTAGAGTAACAATGGGTGTAAAATCTATAGAAATACGGTTAGTTTTGGTCAAGGTATACCTGTCTCATAATTTGTGTTAGAGACTGATCTAATATGACTTACTTAAATTATATCACAATAAAGAAATTAAAGTCCACTTGGTTCCCATCCATCCAACACCAACAAAATGCAAAAATGGTTGTACTGTGTAGCCAAAATACTTTTTGGATTTTATTTAGAGAGAATGAGTGAGAGAGTGAGTAAGAGAGTGCGATGGCAATCAACACTACATTACTGCACATTGTCTTTGTTTATCATATTAACTACGTTTACAATCGAGCTACTGTGTAGTCGAGTTAGAGTCTTATTTGTCTGTCCGAGTATACATGACACAATGTGTAATTGAATGATTGATACGGTTTGGTGCGATCCCTTGTGTTGTGCATCACCTCTTGTAATGATCTGGGAGTTTTCCCTTTAAGACCAGGAGGGGCGCGTGACCGCGTCATTCTGCGCTCTGCTGCCTGTGTGTGAGTCTGCAGCAAGTGTGTGAGGGAGCAGCCAAACTGTAACCGTGATAATGCTCAGCATGATTAATAAAACCACAGTAAAATGTTTAAAGAGTAAACCGTGTCCTGTGTGGATCTCTCCCCCAGGTCCTAGTGCCTGCACAGGAACCTGTTTAAGATGCGATAGAATCGAACCGTTGATTAAAAAAAAAAGAAATAAAAAAGAAAACATATTGGTTGATATATTGATTTGCTTGGGGGGGGGCTAATGAATATTTTAGGCCTAGCAACGTCCCTGGTTGTAGTTATTGCTGCTAAAGGTGGCACAACCAGATTTTAAGTTTAAGGGGGCAATTAGTTTTTCACATTGGTGATAGGTATTGGATAACTTTCTTTTGCTTCAGTGAAAAAAAAACAACAACTGTATTGTGTGTTTACTCAAGTTGCCTTTGTTTTATGTTGTATTTAATTTGAGGATCTAAAACTATTTAGTATGAGATATACACAAAAACAGAAGAAATCAGGAGTGTCAGAGGACAGGATACATCATCTCATGTGCGCACCCACACCAAAACAGGCTCAGAACATAAAATTACCACAAAATCTACAGTATGTAAATGTATTTAAAAAGGAGTAGTACGGACTCTTTAAAAGGTTTAGAACAGTGTGTATGTGCAACAATACAAAATGCTTCAGTAATACTTAAAACATATATAGTTTATAAAGCATTGTTAGTGCTTAAATTTAGGCTTTTTCTCCCCAAATACATTTTTTCCCATCATGACTATATATTAAAGGGGCAGTATGTTTGCCTCGGGTTGGGGGTTTGAGTCCCGCCTCTGCCCTGTGTGTGTGGAGCTTGCATGTTCTCCAGGTTTCCTCCCCCAGTACAAAGACATGCACTGTAGGCTGATTGGCATTTCCAAATTGTCTGTAATGTGTGAATGTTTGTGCGATTGTGTCCTGCAATAGGTTGGCATCCCATCCATGGTGTCTCCTGCCTTGTGCCCCAAGTTCCTTGGGATAGATTCCAGGCTTCCCCGTGACTCTGCGTAGGATAAGTGGTATGGAAAATGGATGGGAGAATGGATTGAGTACATATTAGAATTCCATTGCTTAAAGTAATCATTTAGGAATGCTTCTTTCAGTTATAGTTTTCAGAGCCTGGAATCAGGAAATCGACTGTTTTCGGGTTTGATGGATGACACACACCATATGTTACATTTTTTGTTTGTATATTGACTGACATTTCTGAGGGCACTTGTGTTAAAGCCTCTGTCATCATGTTTCGCGTTACTTTGTCAACAGACGCTTTTATAGAGAATTGACTCAGTTATTGTACTTTGTTTATACCCAGACATCTTATATTGGTATCGAATTGAAAATGGAAGATAGAGATTGCCGTTAAAGCATGTTCAGAGATCTGTTAACAAGCATGGACATGCTGATTGACCACTCAACTATCACCAGACCATAAGTCAGCCTGTGTGAACGGGGAATTCATGCTGCTCTAAGCTGTTTTTTTCAGTAGGGAGAGGTGAGGAAACAGGCAAAGAATGGGGCAAAGCAATCAAGGTGAAAGGAGAGAGAAAGGAGAGAGAAAAGAGAGAAGGAGGGGGAAGAACAGCACTCAGAGAGTGTGTCATGTTGAATCTGTTCCCTCTTCAGTCAGATCCAGCCTCAAAGCTCTAATCACCTCTCTCTTGTATCTGAGCCCATGGTGTATTAGATTTTTATTTATTTTTTTTTTTACACCAAAAGCAGCATCACAGAACATCCTGGCAGTATGCAGTGTGGTTTTGTGGCTCACCACAGGAAGCAGGGTGTGAGGTGACACTGTGTAGCTCGAGTGCCAAGCGCAGACAAAACTGCTGCAATATTAGTACGGATGCAGCGATACTGTATACTAGTATCTGTATTGGTCTGGTACTGTGTTCATTTACTCATACAGTACTAGTTTAAAAAAATGCTCCGATACCTACATTCGTTGCCAGGTGATACTCTAGTAATGTCCAGTATATGCAGTTAAGATGAAATTCCAGCGATCTGGGCGTATTTGACGATTAACGATGGCAGTCAAAGCAAAGCAGACTGCAAACCACTCTGAAAAACTCCCAAGAGGATAAGACATCTGAAAGATAAAATGCCGAACGAGGAGTTCGTTGCTAGCAGCAAAAGCCAGCTAGGTAAGAAAAAGACCACACTAGGGAAGTTTTTCGTTGAATGGATTTGTAATTACAACTGGCAGAACAACTATGGACAAAACAGACTTAGCAATGAAGGCTTGAGAGTGGAAAAAGTACCACTTCTTTTGGTTTTTGGGTGCATTATGCCTAGTTTGTTATAATAGCCTTCTATCCATGACAGTTTGGCAGGAACTTTTAAGTAGTCTAAATAGTAAACAGGAGAGTTTGCTTGGCTTGGCTTTTTCAGTTAATTATGTAAGGAATAACACACAACAGACCGTGGCATCAAACGACAATAATTGTGTGATTTGGCACGACGCACAAGCGAAGAGCATTATTGTTATTATAGTACGATCTGGAGTGTGTTATTCCGCTTATATCACAGTGATTTGCCACCAGTTACAATGTTTAATTTATTAATGAACGACATGTCACACTTTTTAATGGTTTATAGTTAGATTTAATGTTGTGGAACTTCTGAGAGACAAGTTGGGTCCTGTTCTCATCTAGGTTACAGCTACGATAAACAGCCAGTCCCTCACCAGCCTCACACTTTTTCTTGCTCTCTCTCACTCGATCGGATTGCTCTCTCTCTCTCTCTCTCTCTCTCTCTCTCTCAAAAAAAACAAAACCCTTTACAACGAGCACATTAGTGTTAAACTACTGTTCATGTTACAACTGGAAATACTTTCTGAATTGTGCTGTTATACGAAAGTAATGCATACCTTCTGACCGATCAGATGTGAGCATTGATTCATGCCGTGGTATGATAAACAATAAGCAGTTCATATCTATCTCAAAACAAACAAACAAAAATCACACCTATTGCTAATTAATCGAATACTGGAGTTGCCAAAAAAAAAAAGAAGTTTCAAATCAAAGTGCTCTGTCATGCTTTCTTCTGCCAGTAGCTTGTTTGTTCTGATGTGTGTTTTGACACAACACTTATTAGAAGGTTATTACGGTATCAATATTTGTAATGGCAAGTACCAAAATCATGTACTTATACTTGTTCTCAGTCTGGAACAATGTTCCCTAGATATTAGTGAGTACACCAGCAGCCTGCTGGAGTTGCAGTGACAGTTTCCTCGGATTGCACCGTAACAAGTAACTATTGTAAGGTTGACATGGTAACCTGTGTGACTTGTGCTATCAGCATTATCTTCATGCTCCAGACGGAGATGACGGCCCTCCAGGTGAAGGCAGGTTAAAATGGCTTCCAGTGCCAGATCTCAGCATTAAATTAGCTCCATGCAGAGCTTCACTTTTTGTTCTGTGGAGCTTTAGGAAACCTGCAGGGCTCCGGATTGATTAACATGTGAAAGGAACAACAACTCTACTCATCTACAAAGATTTCTGACCCCAAGGGCACTGAGATAATTAAGCACCAGGCCTGTCATCATGATTACACAGTCGCCTGAGCGCAGTTATTTGTGCTGATCAGGTTTATTTGAGGTGATTGTGGTTAATCGTAATTCCACAGTTATGCATTTCTTTATATACGGTACTGTGCAAAATTACTTTGCATACAGTTATTTTACTATTGAAACATAGCCACTATCATTAAAACCTCTTGAAGATAAAAAGATATGTTTTGTTACTGCAATTATGTACATTAGTTTCATAGTTTCTGCTATTGTAAACAGTCTATTGACCAGCAAAGTTATATATCAAAGTTAATATTTGTGCTGTGAATGTTCATTATTATATTTTACATTATAAAAATGGCACGAAGTCAACAGAACAGACAATTTAATTGTTAATTGCAGTACACACATTTTTTTATTTCTCAGTTTTTTGATGCAAAATCAGTTTGAATTTGTCCAGAGAGGTGATTAGAGCATAGAAAGGAGCGCCTGTCTGACAGTGTGGTAGCATACTCCATTCTGAAGGATCACATGTATTGCCAGATGTACATGTATTGTGCGTATGTCTCCAGGATGGAGTTGTTCACGCAGTGAGCCATTCAACCATCCGGCTGGCTTCTTGTTGTCAGCCGAAAGAAATGTTCTCTTTTAGCCTTCTGGCCCGCTGGTGGGCCTTGTCTTATGCCTGTCAGTACTGTGTTATGTGCCACAGTTTATACACATAGAGTTCATTTCAGTTCACCAACTCTCAGTATCTTGAAAAGGGCCAGATGTGTGATGAAATAATTGACGCTATGCAGGGGAAGCATTCTCACGCCCATTTAATTTCCCATTCTGCAGTGGGGTATTGATATTGTGTATCCAGAAAGTAAACTCACAAAAAAACAGAAAGTATTGAATGGATTGTTTAAAAGTATTGAATTTTACTAATATTATGTCAGAATGGCCCGACTGGGCATACGGAAAGACAAATGAAACCAATAACTTTTAAAACATCACAGGTTGCAGTACATACTTGTCTAATGAGTCATGTTTTTATGGATGTTGGCTTGGATAATGTGTCAAGCACAATATTAATCGACTTTTAGAGTTTTTTTTAATCTGATTTTTCTCTTATTTTAATATATTAAGCTTTAACATTTTGACCTATTGCAATTCAATCATCTGAACCTATCAAATGATTAATTTTTTTTGCAATATATTATATTCAGAACGAATTGTTTTGTAGAATACAGTCCGTACAGGATTTTTCAGTTGTTGTTTTTTTTGTGATTGCTGCGGCCAAAAATGCTTGATTTTGCTGCGGCTTTTTAAAACGATTTTTGTGCTTTTTTGCAGAAAACTACTTGAATTGGCGAAATTGCAATTGCACAAATTTTTTTCGCAGTGATTGTTGGTAAATGAGACCTTTTGGCTGCACTTATTTTCAGCGCATGTGAAACATTAAAAATAAATATGATAAACATAATAGAGATGTATGATCAGGTAATACTAACTTAAAGAGTTAAAAAGAGATTACAAACTGATTACTGCTAATAATAGTACAGTGCAGGTTTGATTCCTGGTATTAATCAGTGCAAGAAACATGACTGTGATGGACAGATGGCTAACACTGCAGCCATGTAAAATCAGCTGAACAAACATCTGCCTTCAGATAAGCTGACCATTCCTGTCTGCATGTCAACGTTCCCCTGTCAGTCTCATTTTTTATCAGTAAGTTAAACATTTCATAGAAAATCAAAACAAACACATCCATAACCTAAGTCTTAAACTACCGAAGGCTGTATGTTAATGTTTAAAACAAGTGCTAAAAAGTTGCATGTGTAACACAAATGAAATATCGTAGAATTGAGATATACAGTCTGAAATAATACTTTATTGTTTATTATATTTCCGTGTGAATGATTTTCTTGTTTATCTTGATATAAGCTACTCTATATATTAGCTGTTTTTTTTCCTCCTTAATTTGGAATGTGAATATTTGTATAATTAGAATACAGTTTTTGTTGTATAGGTTATCACAAGATAAATATTTTTTGTTATATATACTTTCATCATATTTAATAGAATAAATATGCTTATTATTAGCCTATTTCATAATTTTTTTATAATTGAGTCAGATTAACTGCCAAATGTAACACAATATGAAATAACTCACTTTGCACTGGTATTCAGGAGAAACTGATTCCCACAGTTTTGCAGGACCTGTGTTATTCAGCACATCTTTAATCATTTAGGCTACCATAACGCTGGGAGAAAAAATACTGCATAATGACATGTCAGCAGTGAGACTTGGCTGCCTCCTTTTCTGCATCCACATAGCATTAATGGGCTACGTTGACAAGGGCAGCCCTATTTATATCTTTATTTGTTACACATTTCTGTAAAACTTCATCTTAATACTCCCGCCCTTCCCCCAAAACATATGGTGAGCAGTAAAAGCTCATTATAAGTACCTTGAGCCCACCCACACGTTGAGCTAAGCGCAAAAAATGTTGTCATCTCTAGGCAGCCTAACTTTAAAAAATTGAGACTAGATGTAAAAGGTTGGAATTTTACTGTTCATTTTGTGAAATGCAAGGATACAAAGACGTACAAAGAATCCTAAATGTGAAACTTTTTGTTTCCTAAAAGTTCTCCTGAAAAATGTATAAAAATTCATATGCACGAAAGAATGTCTCTATATTCTTCCTACTGGTGAACCTTCTTTTAGACATTGCAAATCTTTAGATATTGCAAATCTACTTGTGAAGATGATCGACTTCACCTAGGGAACACCCCAAATATCTTCAATGGACACAAGAAATCTAAATAGCTTAGTCATGGTAATTTTAGTGATGCATCAATACTGATACTGGTATCGTGTATGTATCCAGTGACATGTTCATTTTACTCATCCTCATAAAAACTCTCTGATAATAAAATCTGATAACACACAATACTTTGTGATGTAAACCTAATGTACGTTGTAGCTGTAAGGAACAGATGATGCAAAATGACAGCCAATCAGAACGCATTTCCTGATTAATGATGGCAATCTAATCAAAGCAACAACATCTTCCACCAAAATGAGTAACCTGATTAAAGATTTTACTGATTAAACATAAGCACTTAAGTTCTATGAGCACTGAGCACTGAGATGCATGCTTCCTTTTCCTTCAAGGTGCAATTCATGGCACCATAAACATCTTAAACATTAAACTTGCTAGCAGTGCTAGCAGCACACAACAATAACCCACATAAGCACAGCTAAATCTATAATGTTCCATTACAATAAGTCGGTTACTAGTTTCAGCATCAGTATTGGTATCGGTATCTACAAGTACCAAAAGTCTTGTAGTGGTACAGAAGCATCGCTAGTAATTATCTGTTAAAATGGCAAGTGAAGTTCAATGCTGGAACAAAAAGAATAATCTTTAAGCAAATTACATTCTGGGGTGCACGGTGGCTTAGTGGTTAGCACGTCCGCCTCACGGGTCCGGGGTTCAAGTCCCGCTGGGGCCATGTGTGTGCGGAATTCGCATGTTCTGTGGGGGTTTCCTCCGGGTACTCCGGTTTCCTCCCCCAGTCCAAAGACATGCATGGTAGGCTGATTGGCGTGTCTAAAGTGTCCGTAGTGTATGAATGGGTGTGTGAGTGTGTATGTGATTGTGCCCTGCGATGGACTGGCACCCTGTACAGGGTGTACCCCGCCTTGTGCCCGATGCTCCCTGGGATAGGCTCCAGGTTCCCCATGACCCTGAAAAGGAGTAAGCGGTAGAAGATGGATGGATGGATGGATGGAAATGACATTCTTTGGCAAAAAAGTGTAATCGAAAAAAGGGTCAAGGTCACGTTGTAGCTAACCTGATGACAAATTTTGAAATGACAACACATTTGGTGGAAATAAATATTTATGCTTCATTTGTGATTCTATTCATTGATTACATAATGGGAATTTCCTTCATTTGTACAGTCAATCAGGGTGTCCCAAAATTCTCCATACATAGTGGAGATTAACACTTCTTAGCAAAATGTTTAAATGTCTTCCAAAAATTTTAAATACTTAGTTTATATTATATATAGTTTTATGCATAAGTTTAGGCACCCCTCTGAGGCTGCATGATAATTTGTTAAGAAAAGATCGTAGTGATATGCCATTCAGTTTCTAGAGAAAGCTGGATAATGTGATGTTTTGCAGACAAAAATTCTTAGTGTAGCAGTATTGAGTTCAAATTAAATGTGAAAAATAGGCTGTGCAAAGATTTGGCCACCCTTTCAATTGTGTTGATTTGAATACCTGTAATCACTTAATGCTGATTGACTGCAACACAAAATTGATTTGATTGGCTCAATGAACATTAAACTGAGAACACAGGTGCAACCAATCATGAAAAAGGATATTAAAGTTAGCTAATTGTTAGTTGTGCTTCTCTTAGATTCTCTACTGATAAGTAGCATCATGGGAACCTCAAAAGAACTCCCTAATGACTTAAAAACTAGGATAATTCATCAATATGAATTAGGAGAAGGATACAAAAAGTTATCACAAAGGTTTAAGGTCTCTGTCTCTACAGTCAGAAATATAGTTAGAAAATGGAGGGCCATAGGATCAGTCCTTGTGAAGGAAAGATGTGGTAGGCTGAGAAAAATATCTAAAAGGCAGAGGCAAAGAATGGTTAGAATGGTCACAGACAAACCACAGGCCACCTCCAAAGACCTCCAAGAACATTTTGCTGCTGATGTTGTCATTGTACATCGTTCCACAGTCCAGCGCACTTTTCACAAGGAACAGCTCAATGGAAGGGTGATGCGGAAAAAGCCTTTTATCTGTTCTGCCATCAAGCAGAGTCGTTTGAGGTTTGCAAAGGCTCATCTGGACAAGCCAGAATTATTTTGGAATATCGTGCTGTGGACAGATTAAACTATTATTATTATTATTATTATTATTATTATTATTTGGTCTCAACCAGAAGCACTTTGTATGGCGGCAAAAGAACACTTTGTTCCAGGAGAAGTACCTGCTCCCTACTGTAAAATTTGGTGGCGGGTCCATCATGCTATGGGGCTGTGTGGCAAGCACAGGTACTGGAAACCTTGTCAAAGTTGGGGGTCGCATGGATTCCACCCAGTATCAGCAGATTCTTAAGAACAATGTTCAAGAATCAGTCAAGAGGTTGACGTTACGCTGGGGTTGGTTGTTGCAGTAGAACAATGATCCAAACATTGTTCTAAATCTAAGAAAGGAATTCATACAGAGACACAGATACAATGTTCTAGAATGGCCATCCCAGTCCCCAGACTTGGACATCATCGAAAATCTACGGAATGATTTGAGGCGGGCTGTCCACTCTCGGAAACCGTCAGACATTTTGCAATGAAGAATGATCCAAAATACCTGCAGACAGAATTCAGGGACTTATCAGTGGCTATAAGAAGCTTATTTCAGCAAAAGGAGGCTCTACTAAATATTGATGTGATAATTCCACTGAGTTGCCCAAATTTTTTAACCTGTCTGTTTTTGTTATGACTCACATTGCATTATTTCTGTTGATTCATTGAATGTAATATATCTGAAATGTTTCCATAAGATATAAATTATATCTAAATGAAGTTGCTGCTTCGAAAACCCAGCAGATTATAAACTGAAATTATGATAATTATCAGGGGTGCCCAAACTTTTGCATAAAACGGTATAAAATATTTTTCACATAGCCTTTACGAATGCTTTTGACTAAAGAAGAACATATTGAAATCATATTGACTTTTAACATTCACTAAATGCTTTTGACCAGGGAAAGTGAGCATGCACTAGCCTACAGGTACATGAGTACAAAGCAAGTTCTTAGACTGATTTTTCAGATTACATACTGTATGTATGAAAATATTTTTAAGTCATTTTTACGTCAGGATTCTACAATCAATATTTGTATGTCACTTTGAACGTAAGAATAAAGCCATTTTTGTTTTATAAATGAAACCCCTTGATTGTACAGATCATTTTTTCAGTCACTTTACAGAATAATAAACAAACAACTTTCAGTCTATTTCATGATTTGGCCCAATTGAATCTTTTAGCCATTCATAATTGTATAATTCAAGGCAAATGTTAGCAATAGTATTACCTGTAGGCCTTTTTATCTGATTGATGCTGAGAAGACTCTTGAGCTTGATGCTATTCAGTGTGGCACAATTTGTTGTCTGTTTTCTCTCTCTCTCTCTCTCTCTCTCTTTCTCTCTCTCTCTCTCTCTCTCTGTGTGTGTATATATACATATATATATTTATAACATTCTAAGCTTTAACTGCGTTATTGAATTTGATTTTCAGCTTGGCCTTCTTTGCTTTTTGCGTATGCCTAAGGAGAAACATGGGCAGAGGGGAAATGTGTTCACAAAATAGTGAAAAGAACTGATAAATTACATACTTTATTACAAAAACAATTGGCCCTAGGATATAAGTATATATTGTGATGGAAATCTATTTTGTAGTAGCACAGAGTGGATTTCCTGTAGCATTTACAATAATACAATCCTGATTATAGACCTGTTCTATAATAGCCTGTGATCGTTTAAAAATAAATCACGCCTGTAGATTAGGTTCTTCTCAGAATTGTGCAATAAAGTAATAGCTGTTCTTGCACAGGCCGTAAGAAAAGAGGCCAGAGAAGTAGGAGTGGTGTGCGGGGGAAGGAAAGCATGGGGTGATGGCAGCGTGCCGGACAGGAAGAGGAGATGAACTTGGCAGGTGCAGTGGAGTTATTGGAGAGCGGGACTGTGTAGACATGCAGAAGGATGAGAACCGCTAGTGAGGTGGAACAGAGGAACGAGAGACCGTGTGTGTTTCAGGAACTGCTGAGAAAGGGAATTACTATAGAACTGATAGTCCTGTACTTTCATTTTTTTTAGTGTTCAGTGAAGAAAACTTGTGAATCTGTAATAAGGTCAAGCAGCATCGCACCCTCGGCACCTACAAGTGTCTCTAATGATCATATCACTGACTGAGCATGCTCGGACCTGACCTGCCTGTCCACATGCTGATGTGGAAATAGAGCACATAGCAGGTAGGGGGAAGAAGCATGCACGGTTTTCATTCACGGTGTGAAGTCATTAGTGTATGATGTCGCAAGTGCAAACTTTGGATACAGTTGCCATTTTATGACTCAACAACTGCTATACAAATCCGTTAGAAAGCAAAGTACTGTCTTTGAATATTATGAATTATTATCAAATATGATTATTTATAAATATTATTTGAATAATGCCAGAAATGACCATCCATAGTTTCGAGGACTAAACTCATTGCGCAAGTTATTGTTCTTTGGCTGCAGTTTTCCGGCTGCATTATGCTGATTATGATGTAGTGCCACACTGGGGTGATGTTAGTTTAATTGAAATTGCAAATTACACAACCCATTGAAAAGAACCACAGATTTTACCATATATGAGCACAAATGTAGCTTAACCTTACTTACTTTCTCTCCCTATCATCCTTTCTCCACTCCTCTTGTCTTTTGTCCTGTTCTTATACATTTTACAATCAGTTGTGTCATTATCTTAGTTGATGTACTGTAGTTTGTTTATTTGCAAAATCCTTTAGTGGATTATGTGTATTTTTTCTTTCATTGCTGGGCATTGCCGGTATTTGACAGGCGATACACTGTTACTGCATGCCTGCTCGAGCGCTGTTGCTGTCTGACTAAATCACATCAACTTGGGCATTGACTTCCACTAGATGTGACATGCTCACCTATGGGGACCGGAATGCGGTGTGTGTCTGTGTGTCTGTGTGTGATGGCAACAGGAGGATGGGTGGAGAAATCTCCATACCTCCATCCCCATTTTAACCTTTCCTTCTCTAATCCTGGCTGACATTTTGGTCAAACACATTTGTGTAATCGAGGCAAAAAGCAGAAGAAAGAGAGACATGTGTCAGCTGCGTGTGATTATCTACATACAAGGGAAAATGATACAATACAATCAAATACAATATAAAATCTGTATTGGCTGATACGGATCTGATTTTTTAAACTACGAAACAAGCTTTTCTATTTTTTCAGTTGAAGCATTTCAGTAAAGATAGCATTCTAAAATTACTATAAACAAACTGCTCAAACTGCCGGAAGACATACATTGCTGTCAACATGACTTAAACAAGTCTGCAGATTTTTTTATTCAAATAAAATCCTAACTGTGAATAATAAAAAACAAACAAACATATGATTGGACATTTTAAAGTAAAAGCAATGTAATTTAATTGTTATACTTAAATGTGATTGTGTGCCCTGCGATGGATTGGCACCCTGTCCAGGGTGTACCCCGCCTTGTGCCCGATGTTCCCTCCAGGTTCCCTGTGACCCTGAAAAGGATAAGCGGTATAGAAGATGGATGGATGGATGGATGGATGTTATACTTAATTATGCTAAATATAATTAAATCAAGATATGAGCAAAAGTATTTACAGTTAGAAATCGAAAAAAAACCTTAGCAGTTGGAAATCAATTGAACATCCCTATAAAATGCAGTCCCTCCAGGATTTCATGATTTTACAATTCTGTGAAGCAAACAGTTTCATGCAATTGCAATTTCACCATTCATTTTTCTGCAAAAAAGCACAAAATGAAGCATTTCAAATTTGCAATCACAAAAAAACGCTGCAGTATTCTGTATGACTATATAATTGTAACATGACAATAAATAGCATGTTATAGTAGGAGAATCCGATTGTTTTTCTCTCTCTGCAATACCCAATCCGGCATTTTCTACTAATATTACACTGATACCAATTCCAGTGCTCTCTCTGGTACATTTTCTCCCAATACAGGTTTGAGTTATTTTTGTTGTTAACACAGCAGAGTATCACCTAGATATCTGAAAATCCATAAAGACATTAGTGTGTGTCCTTCATTATGAGTGCAGTGGCTTGGCTTGTAGCCACCTAATCATCTCTGCAGGTTAATGGGATAAACGGCTCCTCTTCTCTCAACATTAGGGCTGATTGGTGGCCAACGTTTTGCTTCATAATTGCTGCTGCACACTCACTAGCCTGTTCCTAAATGTTTGATTGGATTCGGTATATGTCAGTAATTAGTTATATGATATGTATACCTATTGTCCCTACTTCTGGGACAATATGACTGGGATCACAGACACACAGGAGGCCACTTAGGTGCAAAACTTGGTGCTTTTTATTTAAAAAGTGTCATGAAAGTAGTGAAAAGGGGAGTGAGGTGTCCTGGTGCTTGTGTCTTCTTCTCCAGGATAGGTGGTGTGGTGGTGTGACCCAAGGGTGCTGAAGCCTTTTTGGGAGGTCAGTGAGCTCTGGGAAGGCAGCCAGGGTGCGTGGTCTTCATCGAAGACGGTTTCTTCTGTGTGAAACAGAGAGAAAAGTGTTAAAAGTGTCATGGAGACAGTCGCTCACCTTGCTGTAAGAGGAAAGACTTTTCATACTGTCCCGTCGGCTGCTTCTCTTTTGTGTGTGGGCCACTGCCCACCGTCACAGTAGGTAAGCAGCATTTTATGGCAACGTTGTATAAGTCCGTTTACCGGACATGTGTATTAGAGACATTTACAAAATCCCTTTCAAAATTTTCTTGTACCTGATACCTTTCCTAGAAGAACAGATTTTCCTGTCTGAGTGTCTCATGCCTTTCTAAGCACAGGTCTTTTATCAGCAGACATCACCTGCCATCCTGTCCCTGGGAATTCCCAGAATGTGTTTTTCCATCTCCTGAAGCTTGTATATGTTTAATGGATAATTGTTCCCATGGGTATGCTGTCACAAGAGAGATGTTGATGGATCAACTGCTGAAAATGTTTCAGACAACACTTGTCTTAGCTGATAAATCCATTAATTTATCTGTACACGTGAATCGCACTTTAAGTCCCTGACTGCTGGAGTGTGGCCAATATCTGGTCCAGAGAGATACACACAGTCAGAGACAGGAGGTTAATAGAGAAAGAGGAGTGACATAAAGAACATCATGCGGTATTAGAGTAGTACAGTATAGTGTCCTATAGGGTAATTTTACAACAAAAATGTGCATATTATCTACACCAATCAGCCATAACATTAAAACCACTGACAGGTAAAGTGAATAACGTTGATTATCCCGTTACAGTGGCACCTGTCAATGGGTGGGATATATTAGGCATCAAGTGACTAGTCAATTCTTGAGTTTGATGTGTTAGAAGCAGGAAAAATGGGGAAGCGTAAGGCTCTGAGTGACTTTGCCAAATTGTGATGGCTAGACAACTGGGTCAGAGCATCTCCAAAACAGCAGTGGGGGGTTCTTGGTATGCAGTGGTTAGTACCTACCAAAATGTTCCAAGGAAGGACAACTGGTGAACTGCCGACAGGGTCATGGATGCCCAAGGCTCATTGATGCACGTGGGGAGCGAAGGCTAGCCCATCTGGTCCGGTCCCACAGAAGAGCTACTGTAGCACAAATATAGATATAAAAATGATAGAAAGGTGTCAGAACACACAGTGCATCACACATGACCCACATAAAAAAAGCTATTTGTGATCAAACATATTTTAAACCAATTAAGCTATATTTGGCATTGCTGTATTTGGCCTGTGGTTGTTTGGAATTCTGGAGAAATATGGAAGAGGTGTTTGACACAGCTTTTAGGATGGCTTAAGTCCAAATGTGTGTAGAGTTTTCAATACAGTGCATGTCTAATGATAATACAGGAAAAGGGAACAGGTCTCATGTAGAGATGGACTTATTCCCTTTCATGTAAATATTCTCTTTTATAACCTATTACCCAAATAAAACCAAAACCCAAAGAGCACAAATTAATATAAAAAAGCAGAGTAGTGAGGTACCAAGGAGCCCTCATTCTGTTCTTCTTTTTGACTCGTGGAAAAATCATGTGGCTTTCTGATGTGGTCAGGACACGATCACTGTTGTAGTGCTCATAACTGACATCGTTGTTCCTAAACAGTAGCTTTTTGTCTTGGTTGGTGAAACCCCCATTGTGCTGCTCTAACACAATGTGGTTGACTCGTACCCACCTGACAGAACGCCCCAAAGCCAAGAAAGGCCTTTGTTTCTCAGAAAAGACAACAATGGATTAATTGTTTGTAAATAAACAAATGATTTGAGGCAGTTTTTTATTTTTAGAGCTCTCTACTGCCTGCGAACTGACACAATTGTGGACAAGATGGTTCAACAGCCAGAAAAATGATTTAAAAAATACAAAATCCTGTTGACTTTAGTAAAACATTTTCATTTGGTATGCTTAAACATAATATTCCTCATAGTGTTACGATGCATCTTTATGCTGTAACTGTAGTTCACAGCTCTTATTCCGAATACCACCTGCTGCACTGCACACATCGACTGAGACACAATTTCAGTCCCTCCAGGATTTTGTGATTTTGCGATTGTGGAAATGAATGCAAAATCATGCAAATGCAGCAATATTCAGAGGAGCTTAGAGTTTTTCAAAATCACTGCAGACTTACCGCAGATTTGGGCCAAGACACGTTATGTAAAGTCATCACAATGCGCATTCAGCCAAAGCCCTCTTTGATTCAAGTGCTTCAATCATGGGTACAGCTGAAATAAATGAAAAAGGCCACAGCAAAATCTAGGATTTATGGCTGCAACAATCACAAACTGGAATCTGGTTGATTGTATAAAATAAAGTTCAGTCATCATGTAATTTTCCTGCTTACTACACTCAGTCCTCCTGATTAAAACTTATCTAGAGAAAATACAGACACTAGCAAATCTGACTATGATTGGAGGAAAGAACTACACAGTTCATAGCTGAAACCTCGGCCAACAACTTGCTGACCTTTTGCTAACAGTGCAAACATCCATCCATCCATCTTTTTGTACCGCTTATCTTACACAGGGTCGCAGGGATCCTGGAGCCGATCCCAGGGAACGCTGAGAACAAGGTGGGGGACACCCTGAATGGGGTGCCAACCCATCACAGGACACAATCAGACAGTGTATACTACTATACCTATTATGATTTGTCCATCCCTGTAACATTAACCTGTGACATTAACCAACCCCACCTCTCTGGTAAATCTCAAGAGTTGCCTTTTACGAGAAAAGAGCATAGCTGAGCGCTCTTCTGGCCGGAGCCCATTTCTGGAGGAGAAAAATGTAAACAGGTATCTGATTTCATTGCACAGCAATGTTTCTAATCACAGATTTTTCAAGGTCTGTGAAATGATCATTATATGATCATTATAGACCTATGAACACTTAAATATTACTAACTGCACCTTTAAATCACAGAACCTTGGACGTATTAGAATGTTATAATTCCCCTTTATGGCACTCTTCAGGCCCCACGTTGTAAGAGATTTGGCTGCCGTTTTACTGTTCCAGCTGTATTTGTGTGAGAAAGACTGCTATCTTTTATCTCTACTGACAAGTAGATGGGAAGTGCAACACCCCGTGCAGTTTATTTTGATAAGTATCGAAGGTTTTAGATAAATATTTTGGTCACAGAGACTAATGTCTCAGATCGCTTATAAAAAGAGATCAAACAGCTTGTTGCTTGTCTGAAACTCTCTACTGATAGCTGCTGTGTTCTTTTGATCACAAAGGCATTTACATTTCTGTAGCTCTTAGCTGTGGAAGATTTGAGACGTGGCTGTTTAGTGGCCCTCTGTTTAGGGGAAGTAATTGGCATGAATCACGAGATAATCTGCTTTGTCCCACTGTTACGCCATATCTGATAGGAACAGCTGAAGTGTGCGTTGTGGCTCAGATTGCTTTATTTGATTTTAACACTACATTATTACTATTTAATACAGATCGTAATTTGCTTTAATTTCACTCTAATTTGCAATAGAGTGCTGTAAAAATGAGTCCTAAAGCCCGGAAATGAGCATTTTTGCACTTCCGGTTCCGTCGTCCTGAAATCACTGGGTTTTTTGGACAGGTTTTTGCCTGAAATAAAGTTTCTGGTTAACACAAGCTCAAGATATTTTCACGCTTTATTCTACGACATAAAATACATCAGTAGTACCCAACTCGTGATTTTGGTAAGCTTTTATGTGTTTTGAAAAGGGCATTTGTAAAAAGTGGCTAAATGGGACTTCAGAGGTTGTTGGGGACATTAAACGTCATCACAGGGCAGGAAAACTTGTATATTACAGCCAGGTTGTGTTTATACCCGCGCTCTTGAAAACTATTCCAACTCAAACTTTCCAACTTGTAGATTTATCAATTTATAGTATTTTCCATTTGTAGTTTTTTTTCAAATTGTATTGCTATAAATTCTTAATGGTGCTGATGCTGAAGTCGTGCGACCGTGGTGTAGCTTGTTTATAGCCTACCTTTAGCTTTTTATTTCTGGGGGTTGTATTTAGGCTTCAAAGTTCATAAAAGTTGTGGTACTTTGTGAAGATTATTTTGATCAACAACACGTGTAAGAATCATAAACTTTTGTTGATCACAAAGCATATTTTCTGCAATAATCCAAATGCCAATGGAAAAATCCTTATGAAGAAAAATACTCCAAACGGAAACTAACCTATGTTAACTGTAGATTATAAGAAATGGAAAGATCCTTATGGAATGTCAGTCAGTACGTTTACATGGACAACAATAATCCAATATTGACCCGATTAAGACAATTCTCTGATTCAGAAACTAGCGTGTAAACAGCAATTTTTTTATTACCTTAATCCTGTTAAGGTCATACTCGAAGTAAACACAAATCGAATTAAGACGTGTGGAGTATTCCTGTTTTAGTCGCATTATCGACATGTATTACAGACACGTAAACACCTTAATCACACTATTAACATCATGTGGGAGTTTTCACCGCTTTTTGCAACAGGACACATTCACACATGGCAGTGCTCAACTGTTTGACAGCAAACAAGAGAGCACGGCTGTGTCCGAAATTGCGAACTTGCCTACTAAATAGTAGGTGAAATACATGTATCTCAGCTACTATATAGATGGTAAGTACGCCGTTTGGGATGCAGCCCACTGCTTCAAGCAGCGTCTATTTGCACGTATTGCATGATAAACAATTAACTGCACTTGAAGCGTTCGTAAAAATTTTAAAATAAAAACACCCTAAACTGTATACGGTACCATAACGAAGACGAACTGTATGTCAATACGTGAAATTCTTGAGGGACGTCGGACGGCGTGGCGTGGGGACGTAATGACGTGTGCTGTTAATCGATCTATGTTCTATAACATGTAAAACGGGGACATGAAAGGAGTATTCTAAAAGCGCCTCATGTAAACACCTTAGTCACAATATTGTCTCACTCAGAATAAGGTCAATAATTAGATTACTGCTGTCCATGTAAACGTAGTCACTGTAGATACCTGAATGTCCAGAAGGCATATTTCATAAAATAATATTTAGAACTCCAAATTTGTTTCTATGAAGACATCTTTGACTAACAGCAGATTTCCTAATCAGATACATGATTGAATTTCAGACATGTTCTTCTACTAAGTGCCTAAATTGAACACTTAAGATTCTGGGAGCAGTTTCCATGATCAGGGCATTGTTTATGTGTTTGCTGTGCAGGCACCCCTCGCCCGGCCTGCGCCTGCTGGAGGATCTCTCATTGCATTTCATGAGCCGAGGCCAGCGGTAAATCTCCCTGCAACTCAACAGCCCTGCTCCACTCTCACAATCAATAACAGATCATTTTGCCCCCTATTCCCTCTGTGAGAATGCGCTTCATATTTCAGTTCAACCTTTATATAATTACTAAGTCTAAATGAATAGCAGGAGCGTTTGAGTTATGACAGTGTCTATAGAGCAGGACAAAGCAATAGCTAAATATTAGGGATTTAAGCTGCTTGATTTTTCGGTTCTTGGAAGTTTTAGCATCACTTCAGGATGAGTTGGGTTTGCCATTAGCTGTGACTCGAGGCAAAACGCTCGAGGTGATTCTGGTTTCTCTGCTCCGAGCTCAGAACACTCCTCCAGGCTTGCTCATGTCTAGAGAAAAAGTCTGAGTCAGCCAAATCTCCAGTCACACTCCCTCTCAGCTTATTAACCCAAGCAGGCCATTTTTAGTGTTGAACATTGAGAAAATCATGATAGATGCATGATAAATTTTTAATAAATGTATTTCAAACCTTTGCTCCAAAAGCAGACCTATGACAACAGAGCCTACACGTTACCGCAAATAACTACAGCTAGAAATGAGTGATCTCCAAGGCACTCATTAGACCAAACCTTCTTATGTGCTGTGTTTTTCATGCAATCAGTATAAACTAAAACAGGGTTCTTAAACCTTTTGTAGCCAGGGAACATTTCTGATACACTTTTTTTTTTTTTATCTCTCTAGGAGCCTGTTCTGATAACAGCACTGATTTCTTTCATATTTATAATCCAGCTACTCAAATATGAAGCACATTAGGCAAATATATTCCATCGTCCTGATTAACCGGAGCCATTAATATCTGAGCTCTCCGCTCTCAGTGCATTAACATATTTGTAACATTTTATTTTTTATTATAGTAACAACATTATTCAAAGTTTTATCAAAATGATAATTTTATTTAATGATAATTTTTATGTTACACAAAAAACAAAAAACAATGTAATTTGGTTTTGCTGTGAATCCTTGAGTGATCTGTTAAAATATTGAGTCAGTGCTTCATGGATATTTCAGTTCTGTCTTTTTAGCTAAATAATAAGATCTTTCTGGGAATGGTTAGTTCTTTTATTATTATAGTGATATTAATATGGATATAGATATATTAATATAAAAGGATTCAGCTCTTTGTATTTGGGAAAGTACATGGAGTAATAGTAAAAACTGACAAAAAACACACACTACTTTGCTATTCTTTCTGGACTCTTTCTGGAGAATCATGGTCCCAAAAGGTGCACAAATATGAGAGGTGAAAATATATGGTTTCATGAATACAATTTCTAGTGCATTATTGGTGCATATGAGGCATCATTTAAAGGGCTGCTCCCACATCCCCATATGAGTCACACTCTGAGTCATCAATATGCATCAGCACCAAGACCTTAGTGCGTGGTTCACATACTCACGCTGATTCGGCGATTTCAGCCCCAGCACAGATCTGCCGGGTGTTTAGAGGAGATGTGTAGGGCAAGCATTCACTGAACACTGCGTACACCATCACGTTCCAGTACACATGACTGTTCTAACATGCATCATGTGCAGCTTCTCATTTTACTGCATCTCCCTGCTCGGGGAAAAGCTCAGAGTTAGCATTATTCAGCATTAGTCAGCACTGCAAGTCCATGCATTCTTTCATTTTTGTTTGTTTGTTTGTTTATTTCAAAATGAAAATGGGAAAGCAAGGAAACAGCTTTTCATTTTTTTTTGTTTTTTCTTTGGCACATATTATATTTCATAATTTTTTTAAAGAACAACAACAATAATAATAATAAAAATTGAGTGCTTCTACTTGGCTCCCCACACAAAGTCTAGAATTAAAATATTTATAAATCCAAATATGAAAAAAAAAATCCACTGCAGTACATTTAATAATCATAATAATTCCTTACATTTATATAGCACTTTTTTTTCTAGAAACTCAAAGCACTTTACATAGTAGGGGGCAGGGAATCTCATCAACCACCATTGGTTGATTCACCTGGGTGATGCAACAGCAGCCGTAGTGCGCCAGAGCGCCCACCACACACCAGCTATTAATGGAGAGGACAGAGTGATGTAGCCAATTCAGAGATTCCGATTATTAGGGGGCCATGATAGATAAGTGCCAATGGGGGAATTTTGCCCCTACTCTTTTACGAAAAGTGTCCTGGCTTTTTTAATGAACACAGAGAGTCAGGACCTCGGTCTAACATCTCATCCGGTGCTGTTTCAGTATAGTGTCCCTGTCACTATACTGGGAGATTAGGCCCCTCACAGAGCACAGGGTGAGAAACCCCTGCTGGCCTGACTAATACCACTTCCAGCAGCAACCTTAGTTTTCCCCAGGAGTTCTCCCATCCAGGTACTGGCCAGACTCAACCCTGCTTAACTTCACTGCAGAACCAGGGAGTTATGGCTCTGGCAAAGCCCAAGAACTGCAGGGAGATATGGCTCTGGCAGTTCAAGTGCATTTTTATTATATGGTTAAGCTGTTTACTCTGGAACACATTGGACCAGCCTAGATACTTGAGTGATTAAAATATTCTTAAATTACAGCATCCTGCTGAGTTTTTTCAGCACCATGTCATCCTCCTTTTACCATCACTCATATCAGCAGTACGTCAGGCACTAATGACAACCTTTAATCTACCCTTCTTGCTACTACCCAGTAATTGCTGATATATATCCAAGTCATTCAAGCTCACAATAATGTTCGCCCCAAAATGAATCTGAAATGCCGAAAAACAAGCAAAGATGAAAGGAAAAGAAGAAATTCAAAAACTTTTTGAGATATTTCCATCCATTTTCATTTTCTGTACTGCTTATTCACGGAGCCTAGAGCCTATCCCGGGGAACTCAGGGCATGAGGTTATAGGGACACCCTGGATGGGAGGCCAGCCCATTGCAGGGCACAGTCGCACACACATTCACACACTATGGGCAATTTAGAGATGCCAATCAGACCACATGGCAGGTCTTTGCACTTGGTGGAGGAAACTGGAATACCTGGAGCACAAGGAGAACATGCACATAGGGCAGAGGTGGCACTTGAACCCCCAACCCGTGAGGTGTGAGGCAAATGTGCTAACCACTAAGCCACCGTGTACCATTTTTAAACCAAAAACTTTCTGGTGGAAAAAGAAATATTTAAAAGTGTGGCTGTTTTTAATGTACAATATATTTGATTGAGTCCATTTTATGCATCATTGCCATATCTGGGGCTTGCAATTAACATTTGGCCCACCACCAGATGTGACTAATTCCATTAATTTATGAGCAACACTCATAAATTAGGGAAAAGTACTTCTCATAAAAAAGGCATCTATTATATGTACTGCTTATATTATAAACCCTTTTTCCCTCCCATGAGTGCTTTACTCACACAGCTAGGCATACAGTATGTACATTTTGATTTCTCTATGGCTTTTTATTCTCATCTTTACACCAGCTATATGTTGCCACATTTGCGCAAGCTCTTAGCTGGGCCGACCTGGCAAACTATAGTTTGTGTGAACAGACAGTCATATAGGCAGCAAGAGCCATATCAACCTTCAGTTCTTGCCTGGTTTCCTACTGAAACTTAGCAGGGTTGAGCCTGGCCAGTACCTGAATGCGAGGCATCCTGGGGAAAACTATGGTTGATGCTGGAAGTGGTAATAGTGAGGCCAGCAGGGGTGCTCCCCCTGTGGTCTGTGTGGGGGACACTATGCCCCAGTATAGTGAGGGGGACACTATGCCCCAGTATAGTGATGGGGACACTAAACTGAAAAAACAGCACTGTCTTTCGAATGAGAGGTTAAACTGAGGTCCTGACTCTCTGTGGTCATTAAAAATCCCAGGACACTTATCGTAAAAGAGTAGGGATATAACCCTGGTGTCCTGGCAAATTCCCCCATTGGCCCTTATCTATCATGGCCCCCTAATAATCCCATCTCTGAATTGGCTACATTACTCTCCTCTCCTCTCTACCAACAGCTGGTGTGTGGTGGGCGTTCTGGTGCACTATGGCTGCAATTGAGGTCTGGTAATTTTGCAGGCCTGTTACAGTGTGTAACAATTCAAAAACAGATTTGTGCCTGTGCATACTACAACTCTTATCCTATAATGTGAGCGTCTCACCTGGTCGTGATATTAAACGGGAGGGCTAAAATCTAATATCTATCAGTAGCTTGACAGCAAAACTATTAGGGTTGAGCAATGTGTTATATCATGAGGTCTGATTATTATTCTGTTGGAGTAATAAGAATGATGGGACAAAGTGTTATACACCCAAATGCTTAAAGGCTGATAGGCAGCTGAATTTTGGATTTATGTTAAACATTACAAGTCTGTAATACTCTACTGGTTCATGCCATGTGTCTTCTGAATACCAAGCACGATAAACAGTACGGTATATGGAATTATCATTGTAACCAGCAGATGAACTGATTCGATTTTAGAGTTGATCCAAACAGGATCAAGGTCACAGCAAGGTCACATGTCTGAAATAGTATTTATTCAATAACGTCCTTCTTGTTTGTCATACAGAGATGTTATGTATGCGCTCATGTTCAGGATCTCAAACCCCATTTTTGGATAGCTATGACTTTTGCCGTCGGTCTGTCCGTCTGCCCATCTGTGTCTGTCCAATATTCGAGGTTCCCACTGTATATAGTTCTCATGTTTGTATATAGAATTTTCATTATAAACAGCAGATGAACTCAAAACAGCATGACGGTCCCAGCAAGGTCAAATATCTAAATTAGTTCCTTCCTTCATGTTTGCATATTTTAAGAGTAGTCCTGGAATGCAAATTAATAACAAGAAGGACTAGACTTGTTGGTGGTGGACACATCCCCGGTGACACCCATGGCATCGAGTTCAACTTGTTATCTTTGAAAGAATGGGGGGATGGGAAAACTTAGCACCGCTAGTCCATTTATACCAGCCACGTCTGGCCAATCCAGCTCTAAGCAAAGTTATATTCGTCCAGATGCACACCTTGCAACCTTTTGACATTGTACAGTAGGGAGCTGCTATTGCTGGATGAGTGTAATAAGTTTATAATTGAAGTCAGTGTCACTGAATATTGTGGTAGTGGTGGTGTAAGGATGAATACATCACTATACATTGCTTATGACCTAGTTCTGTAAACACAAACATCTTTAGTTCAATTTGTGACCTGCCAGTAATATTTGTCCCAATTTCTGTTCTGTGACATTTTTTTCTCTCCTCGTGTGTGTGTGTGTGTGTGTGTGTGTGTGTGTGTGTGTGTGTGTGTGTCATGCCTCAAAGCTTATTAGATTATCAGTCACTGTACTCTTCCAGATTGAGGTCGCTGGTTATCACAGGAACCGTGTTGACCAACAGTAATGGATGCTTGAGAATCAGAGTCTTCCCTTCAGGAGTGAGATGTATTTGGTGCTCTTTATCAAAGAAAGTGATCTTCAGTTCATCAGCATGCTGCTGTGTCTCTTCAGCGCCTGCAGTAATTCATCTTCAGCCCCCTCCAGATCTCTTATATTCTGATCTAGTGCCGGCCCAGCTACAACATGCCTCTTTCTCTTTGGTTCTACCTTCATATACCTTCTCCACCTCAGTTGCAGAACATTTATTTGAAACAGGATTCCAAAGACAAATCATGATTTAGGAAAAGTCTATCAATGTCCCTTATGGAATCAGTAAAGTAAGTATCCGTCCATAAAATATTGCCTATTTTTGCTGTTATTACTTTAAAGAGCTTTTTTGACCTTTTGTGTGCCAAGGACCCGGCAGTGGATCCACAATCTAATTACTTCTACGATGCTACTATTTTTTGTAACCCAATTTTCTTCCAATTTACTCGTAGCCAATTTCCTCCCACCAGCTGAGCCTCCCGTTTCTCTTGCTGACTTTCAGCACAGCAGTGCGAAGTTAAACACGTGCTTTTTCCGAGACGGGTTCTTTCTGAAGTGCTACTCAATGGGCAGTTGAATGTGCTGATCGAGAACACTAGTGTTGCTCTTGACATAGTAATGGAAGGCAATTTTTGCAGGGTCATGGATGGCTGTGTCATCATTGAGATATTTCAGATGAATGCCAAACATTTAGACCGTTATATAAACAAAACTAATGAACTCATGTCATACTATTCAAACTTACTAAATTGAATGTTTCCCTTTTACATAAATTTACATATTAAATGAAGCATACAAGCTTTCCTGAACAGCGTCTAAGTCCAATTTGAAGTGTTTCTTCTGAAGCATATTCAAAAAGACAGTTTCTTGCTTTTGCTTTAATAAAATAGAGATATTTGCCATTGGCCTCTGTACGTGTTTGGTGAGATCCTCAGCGCTGAATGTCAGAACATAAGCTCTTAAAAGCAGCGTTAAGCTGTGAAACATTTTCCAGGCAGGAAGGGGAGAATATTCCTGGAAGACACACATCACAGAGCCAAGTATTATGGAGTTTAGTGATTTACAATTCAAGCCTGCTTTTTCTTTTCTTGTCATATGCCCCAGCTTTCTTCTGTTTATTTAGAGATGTGTTTCCATGGCAAATTTCCAACCTGCTAAGGTTTTCATCACACACTCATACACTCAGATGTATATACATGCTGGTGTGCTTGTGAGCCCCTCTCATCTTGGGTTCGTGTTCTTGGATATAGGAAATGAGCCAGAGAGGAGCAGAAGCCTCCTCAATATAACCATCAGTGTAATCTAATAAACAACTGAGGTGGTAAATCTTCAGTGTCTTATTGCCACCTGAAATGGAAAGGATGAAAATCAGCAAGATGATTTACAAGTTTGCATGCTGCCATGATTTGTTTCTTAAATTCACAGTTATGCACATTGATTGATTAGCAACACTTAATGAAAAGCCTGACCAATTTTTATTGTTCGTATATTATTAGACTAAAACAATACCACTTAATGCACATCTGTGTCTTTAATCATCTGTGATTTCACACTGCAGTTATAATGACAGACAAGTAGTGGTACATGACCAGTTGTTACAGCTACACCTAATGTTCATAGGTAAAATTAAACCACTGTTAAGTATTTTTAAAGCATAGACTATGGTTAAGGAGTCTTTCATTTTGCCTGCTAGGTCTGGTTAAAAAGTTACTCCCATGCCCACAAACCAGACTGAAGAAAAATATCAAGCATCTCAGTGGCACCTTATAATGTATGAAAAGGCCTGTGATTTCTATCCATACATTTTCCATACCACTGGAACCTGGAGCCTATTCCATGGAGCTCAGGGCACAAGGAATGTGACATCCTGAACAGGGTGCCAACCCATCGCAGGGCACAATCACACACCCATTCACACATTGTGGACAATTTGGAAGTGCCAATCAGTCTACAACACATGTCTTTGCACTGGGGGAGGAAACCAGAGAACCTGGAGGAAACCCCAAAGCATGCGGAGAACATGGAAGCCGTGGAGGTGCGAGACAAATGTGCTAACCACTAAGTCACCATGCCCCAGTGATTCCTTTACAGTTCTCAAATTAAAGCTGCATTTCAACCTCAAAAGGATTTTTTTTTTCAAATCTAATGTGCTGAAAGTAATACAGAGATAAAAATAAAACAAGAACAATTCTGCACAGATGGCATTGTGTGTAAATAGAGGTAGACTGGGAGATCATTTTGACAGCTCTACTCTTTATGTGCTCAGTACTTCAGATCTATTTTGTGTGCTTAGTACATCACTGTCTGCCTTCTATGTGCTCAGTTAAACTGACTTGGCTAAAAGCCCTAAATTCTTTTAGTTCATCATGTATTTTCCCATTTGCTTTGAAGTACCAGGCCCTCAGAGTTAATGTACGCTCAGGTTTTTAATGCGTTTGTTTTTCCATGCATCTTCTGAAGAAAAGTAGGAGCGTCCTTAATAATTTTCTCCTTGCTGGAGGACGGGGGAGTCCTATTAGGCAGCAAGACTCAGCTGGTGAGCGGTGGCTATGCGTTGACTTCAGCTCGTCCTCCGCACTTAGGAAGTGCTGAAATCGGATTTGCAACAGGAGTCACTAATCACGTGAAAAAGCTAATGCCCCATTTAATGTAATTATATGGCTGCAGTTCCATGCGTGCCAGCAAATTTTTTGTGTGTGTGTGTGTGTGTGTGTACATGATTTTTGCCACATGTTAGTTAGATGCCTTAATTGGAACGAAGACTTAGCCGAGGCCAAAAAAAATGTTAAGAAAAGAAAGTGTTTGATGTATTTGCACATAAATTCCACTTGTGCCATGTCAGGAATCGATTGGAGTAAAGTCATTAAAAGGTTCCTTGAATTGAAATGCACAGCTTCCATCTCGGCTGCTCAGTTGTGGAGCGCCATGCCTCCGCCCACACCTCCCCTGCAGATAAGTGCTGCTTGTCCCTTATGCCTGCACAGAGAGGAGAGTCGTACATCCCTCCCATCTCTCTGGCTGTCTTCCAGAGCTTCATTCACACCCTGGAGACCTCCATGGCCTGCCAACATAGCCCTCAGTGATCAATGACACACTCTGTAGGAGCACGGGAGCAGCAGTCACGCAAACCCTTTCAACGACGAGCGTCATGCGAGGCAGCACAGTGTACCACACAACATTTGTGCTAGAGTTCCTAACCATACTCAGCATCTGAAGGATAACAACTTGCATTAAAAGCTCAATAAAAGCTGGTGTTCACTGCCTAATTGCTCAGTTTCAATCCCTGGATGTTTTTTCTCTCTTTCTTTTCTCACTGCTGTGCTGCTTTTGCAGGTTGTGTTTGAACTGAACTGCATTCTGATGCCAGCATAGACATCTTGTGTTTTTCTCCCATTGGGTTTAGTCTAGTTCTAACAAGTCTTAGCCATCAGCAGTTTTTTTGGATTTGGTGCAATTTCATTAATGAATTGAAATGACTCGCCCTCAAAGGTTATTGCCTCCATCTGCGAATGAAGAAGGCACTAATTTCTGCCTCATCACATCTCTTGCATTTGGTAGTTATTTGATTTTGAGTTTCAACTATGCTTCCCGTTCCTAAACCCTTCCACCCATTGCAGCCCTCTTCCTTCCATAATGGCATCACTTTTCTCCTGGTAAGAGTTTTCTTCATTTTTTCTTTTTTTTCTTACCCAATTGCATGATAGAGTAGACCCTACAATTTGCAGTAGTTTGCACTGGTTTCCGTTGTCACTGTACTGTTGTCCTGTCTAGTTAATATGCACAGAGCGATGACATTAAAACCCATTCGACGTGACTCAGTACAGACATGAAGACGTACTGTTTGCAGAACAGCAGGATATGGTAATGGAGGAAAGGAATCCATTTAACATTTCCCGTCTTTAGGTAGTTTAGTTAAGACAAATGAGATCACAGGCAAATGTGATCAGTGTAACAGACCAGTGAAGGACGTGTGTGTGCTGCGTTTGTTGTTCTTCTCATCCAACTTTTTTCTGACGCACAATGTTCAACATCATAATTCCAGTCTAAATGTAGCAGATAACTGTCAGGATTAATTACAGTGATATGTGTCTATTTCCATGCTGCCAATTAAGTGCAGTGGATAATAGTTAGAGGCTCGTTTATTGCATTGACAATATAGTGACAAAATAGTTCATATTTAGTTATTTATTTTAGTTATAATTCTAATCATCTGGTCACTTAAACACCTTAAATAGGTTCCTGAATGAAGTAAAGTCTTACAGGATGTTGTTAATATTGTGATCTGAAGTTTTAGAACATGAAGACAAGCATGAAGAAAGTCAGTGTTGAATCGAAATGTAATTTCAGTGAACTGCAATTTTAGTGAAAGAAATGTTATTAAGTCTATATTTTAAAAACTTTATTAAATGCGTTTGGAACTGATTGTGGTTCTAAAGCTTTACTGGGAATGGGGTGGGGTGGAGGCACGGGGGCTTAGTGATTATCACGTTTGCCTTGCACCTCCAGGGTCGGGGGTTTGTTTTCCATCTCCGCCCTGTGTGCGTGGAGTATGCATGTTCTCTCCGTGCTTTGGGGGTTTCCTCCGGGTACTCCGGTTTCCTCCCTTACTCCAAAGACATGTGTTGTAGGCTGACTGCCACCTGCAAATTGTGTGAACGTATGTCCGATTGCGTCCTGTGATGGGTTGGCACCCTGTCCAGGGTGTCCCCTACCTTGTTCCCCAGGTTCCCTGGGATTGGCTCCAGGCTCCCCACGACCCTGTGTAGGATAAGAGGTATGGAAAATGGATGGATGGAAGCTTTACTGGTTTTATTAAATAAAGAAGATAACGTAAAATAAGATAAGCCTAATATACTTATTATTGAACATTTGGAATATTTTTTTCAAATAAATCTGTGCTGCAGTCTTTAAGGGCTCTGTGAAAATGTTTTCACCCTGAAATGAGTTTATGGGTGCACAGACCACCACTTCGGTACTATACAACAAGTGCTAAAAATTGCCTGAAGGAATTGAAGCATGAGCTCACCTGTTTTCGAATACCCTTCTCTATATCACAGCAAGATCTCGTTTCTCTCAACATTTAACGACTCCTTCTGCAGCTTACAGTGTCATTCATTGCCTGTTTTACATTACTTTTTTTTTTTTTACATTAATGTGTGAAGGCAGCATCAGGGCTTCTGCCATCTCCTAAGAGTGTAGGGTCCTGGCACTGTGAAATGCCGTGTTAATGATTGTGGCTTTGGCTTTGTGAACGTGCTGTAGTGCTGCCCTCCTACACTCCTCCTGAGAGCCTGAGAACATATTCGCCTCACTTTTCCAGATGGCTATTATTTCGTGGTGTACAATTCTTTGACTACGCAGTGTTAATCTTGTTGATGAAAAAAATATATTTTTCACAAACGATAACTACATACTAATTCACTTTTTTAAATAACATCCTCCTTAGTTAATAAAATCAAGGTCAGTGTTCAGATTTTGTCATCTGAACAAAAACGTGACAACTAATACATCATATGCAGGGGGTGGGAGGGTTCGGGGGGGGGGGGCTGGGTGTTTTCTTTTCATTTCCGTTCTTGTCGAATGCAGCATTTATATGTGCTTCCTGGTAACACCTTTACAAACAAGGCAGTTGCTTCAATGTTTTAAGCATGGGACAAGGCTAGAAATTGCCACGTGAACGTGTGAACTAATCTCCTGCTTTGATAATTCTTGTGAAACCTGATGTGTTATCATGGCAATATGATGAACTCTGAGGGAACCCCTTGTCACAGCCCTTTATGTTAGTGGCAGTCCATGATGCAACCCTGCTGCCCTCTCCGAGATTGCCAAGGCCTTTCCTCGCCTAGCAGCTTGGCACTGGAGCCGAGCCAGATAATGGAATTAAAGAGGGATTTAGAGTGTCTGTATAAGGGTATATGTGTTTTCCTGAGTTAAAAGGCAGGGATGAGTTGTCCGAAGAGGATGTGTGTGTGTATGTGTGTGTGTGTGTGTGTGTGTGTATGGGCTGTAGGCAATGCAGTTTTTACACAGCGCACTGGGAATGTTATGCAACATGTTAAATAGTGCGCTGACCGAGGCTTGATTAGCTCTCCCTGTTTACAGTGCACAAGGCTCACAATGTAATTAAAAAAAAAAGAGGAGGGGTTGGTGCTGATTGTTGCCCTGTTAAAGAGGCTGCTTGCACCACTCATTCAGACTCCTTTATATAATATGCAGGTAGAGCTGCAGTTCCGGAGGCTCAGGGTTAATCTACTATGAGGAGCTGACAGTCTTTGTGTCTTTTCCCTACTACAGTGCATTATGTAAATGTCAAAGCACAGAGGCACAATAATGATATGCTGCCCTGATTTCTGCTTAATCAGCATGTGACCTTAGTGGCTAATGGACAGGGTGTCTTTATAACTGGCCCAACATGCCACGTGGAGGGAATGCTGGGAAATAAAAGATTTTTTTTGCGTGACCCTGAAGTTAGTGAGTGAGCTAGTGTCCTGGTAGAACCCGTATGACAGTTTTAAAGGCTTCAGTCCGGTTTGAACACTTGCCCTTAAAGCAGAGGTCTCACAACTGCGTCATCGTGTATTTGATTCTGTTCCAACTACACGCTTAGAAGTGCTGGTGCCCTTGCTGCATCCCTAATTTCTCCATCTGGGGATTAATAAAGTATTATCATATCTTATTTTATTTGGAGCATTACATACATCTTATACTCTTAAAAAAAGGGTGCTGAAGTTCCATTCCTTTTTGCTAGGGTGGTACGCATAAGCATACACCTTTGTATGTTTATTATGTATCTTTTACATTTTTCGAAGCTTTACTCTAAAAGGTCCAAGTATGTACTTTTTTTAAGGAACATTATAATCAGCATTTACAGGTGAAAGAAAGATACATATTAAATGTACAAAAGATAAGGGGCATCATTCCAGAAACAAGAAAAGTTACCTTTTTGTTCTGAGAGTGTATTCCTATATATAACTGATGAAGCATTTTTTATCTACTCTGATATATATTTCCTTTTGGCCAAAAACCTAATACAGTACAATCGATAAATATATATATATATATATATATATATATATTTATATATATATATATATATATATATATATATATATATATATATATATATATCAAGACTAATGAGGTTTCTTTTTTTGGGACAAATTTGCGGTAGAGGATGCTGCTGAATGCATAATAATTAAGCAAACCTGAGTGGAACCTTCCTTATTCTTTCTTGCCTGTTTTATTTCCTTGTGAATTTTATTTTAAGTCAGGTTTGATCGGTAAGGTGTTCAGCCGGTCAACCTCGGTGGGGACTACTATTGTCATTGTTTAATGGTGAGTCAAGGGGAACGTCTTGAGTCTAAGAACCCTTGTTCTAAGTAACAAGACAAGACTGTAATGTTAACTAGATTTAAAGCAAAGTAATAGTTGCAGAACTGGGACTAACTGGGCACATGGTATGTATTGTGATGTGTAAACATAATAATACACTTTGCTGAGTATCCTGGGTATTGTCAGGTGCCTGTGCTGACTTCGTTTCAGGTTTCCAATTTTTCCATGTTGAATGCTTACGTATTATGTTTTAAGTGGAAAAATCTGTGACTTTGTTCATAAAATGGCTGCACAGATTTGTTTGCACTTTGTGAGTCAAATGAAATAACCAATTAAATACGATATACAGTATATTGTGGATTGTGAAAAGGTCTTCACGTATTGTGCTATATGTTTGCCATAACAGTATTACCAGCATTAGACACACATTTAAAATGCTAAACCAGGATAGCTTGCTATAGTAACATGTTAGCTAATTAATGTGACTACACATAGTCCTATGCTGTAACCTTGAACAGGGGCTCCTGCTGGGGAAGGCTATTGCATACCTTTCTTAGAAGTCTAAAATTGACTTTTGTGGCACAGCAGGTAGCATTGCCGTCTCACAGCTAAATGAAGCAAGTTGAATGAATGACATTAGATGTATTTTTGCTCAGCACAGTTGCAAAGAGTGGTTATTTGAGTTACCATAGCCTTGATATTAACTCAAACCAGTCTGACCATTCTCCTCTGACTTCTATCAACAGCAAGGCATTTCTACCTGCAGAACTGCTGCTCACTGGATGTTTTTTGTTTGTTGCACCATTCTGTGTAAACTTTAGAGACGATTGTGTGCGAAAATCCATGCAGATCAGAAGTTTCTGAAATACTTCCAGCAAGCCTGTCTGGCTCCAACAACCATGCCATGGTCAAAGTTACTGAGATCAAATTTTTCCAACTTCTGATGTTTGATGTGAACGTTAACGTTGACCTGTATCAGCATGACTTTATGCGTTGTGTTACTGGCACATGAATGGTTGGTTGGATAGTTGCATGAAGTGTACAGGTGTTCCTAATAAAATGCCTGGTTATGTCTAATCAGTATTTATAAAAAATGTTCCTGTGTCATTCCACTTTATTACACATAACATTATTTATGGATTTTAATGTTGTGAATTCTTTATATTTGCAGATTTCTTGAGTTAATACTGATGTCTGGTGAAAATCTCATGTTAATAACCTCATTGGAAATATATTTACTGAAGAAAGTGTTGACGCGTCCAATACTTATTCCCTCCACTGTATATATCCATCCATCCATCCATCTTCTATACCGCTTATCCTCTTCAGTGTCACGGGAGAACCTTGAGCCTATCCCAGGGAGCATGGGGCACAAGGCGGGGTACACCATGGACAGAGTGCCAATCCATCGCAGGGCACAAACACATACACACTCACACACCCATTCATACACTACAGACACTTTGGACCCCACTGTATATAGATTAATTTAAATCAAAACAATAATAATGTATTACATTGGGTATTACAACTTGGGTACTCCATAAAAGGGGTTTTGTAGAGAGGGAATGTATGTAATGCTCAAGAGTAAAAGCATTCTTTCACCTGCTCTGTCAGTTTAGCATATTTCTTGGTACTGGTAGTCCATCCGATGTTGGGTAATGTCTACAAAACATGAGAACAGTGAGTACACACATGTTAGTAGCATGTTAGCACTCCCGCTTTGTGCCAAACAGTGCCACAAAAAGTGGAAGGAGAGAGGGAAGAGTTCTGTGCATAACCTGGTGCAATACCTGCCTCATATCTGTCAGACTTTGGCTTCACATGCTTTAAAGAGTTGCACTCTGCTTAACACACTACTCGAAATGTAGCCCAAACACATGAGGCAAGCTCAGGCTGCAGGAACACATAGGATATCTACAGCTTCGTGGTAATTCTCTCCTACGCTTTCTCTCTCATTCTGACTGTGTTGAGACTGTGCAATTGATACCCCATTGTGTTTTAATTCTTATATGATAAATTGTACAATATGATGAATAATTATCTGGGGTTTAATGAAGATGGGTTGCATCATAAATTCAGCTCAAACCAAGAACTTTTAGCCCCAATACTGCTTGCCTCTGCCAGGATGTTAAGGCTTGGCTGTAAATGAGTACAGTTACATTTATATAGCGCTTTTCTAGACAATCAAAGCCCTTTACATAGTTGGGGGGGGGGGGGTGTCTCCTCAACTACCACTAGTGTAAATGGATCATATAATAGCATAATGACCAAAAAAAAAAAAAAAAAACCCACCCAAATCAACACAGTCATGTTTGTAGAGTCGGTGCATGTTATTTATTTTGTAAGATGGGTGCCAATAATTATGCTATAGTTATGCTATAGTTATGCTATATATATATATATATATATATATATATATATATATATATATATATATATAGCATAACTATAGCATAACTATAGCATAATTATTTACACTGCATCTAAAAGACTTCTCTTTGGAGAATTAACTGAATGAATGTTTTAAATACTAAATACAGTCAGCTCCAGAAATATTGGCACCCTTCTTGTACATTTACATTTATGGCATTTGGCAGACGCCGTTATCCAGAGTGACTTATATTTATACAACTGAGCAGTTGAGGGTTAAGGGCCTTGCCCAA
The DNA here is from genome assembly GCF_023375685.1 of Ictalurus furcatus. Lineage (NCBI taxonomy): Eukaryota > Metazoa > Chordata > Actinopteri > Siluriformes > Ictaluridae > Ictalurus > Ictalurus furcatus. The sequence goes on along the minus strand of NC_071267.1, from coordinate 20,733,571 downwards.
GGGCCCAGCGATGGTAGTTTAGCAGTTCTGGGGCTTGAACTCCTGACCTTCTGATCAGTAACCCACTGCCCCTTGTAAAATGAGAGGGGGTAAAAAATCAATGCATAAATGAATAAAATATACATGCTCAGCGAAACTGGATAGTTGAAGATTGGATCTTCGAGTGTGCAGTTTGGATGAGCCTGTGCCCACTGTAGCCTCAGATTCCTGTTCTTGGCTAACAGGAGTGGAAACGATGTGGTCTTCTCCTGTTGTAACCTGTCTGCCTCAAGGTTTGACATATTGTACTTTCTGAGATGCATTTCTGTTCACCACGGTTGTAAAGAGTTGTCATTTGAGTTACTGTAGCCTTACTGTCAGCTTGAACCAGTCTGGATGTTTTCCTCTGACCTTTTTTATCAACAAAGCATTTCCACCTGCAAAACTGCTGCTCAATACATGTTTAATTTTTTCCTTACCATTCTGTGTAAACTCTCGAGACTGTTGTGTGTGAAAATCCCAGGAGATCAGCAGTTTCTGAAATAATCAAACCAGCCCATCTGGCACCAACATTCATATCATGATCAAAGCCACTGAGACCACATTAATGTTAGATGTGAGCATTAACTGAAGCTCATGACCTTAATTTGCATGATTTTATGCATTAAGCTGCAGCTGCGTAATTGGCTGATTGGATAATTGCACGAATGTGCAGGTTGTACGTGTGTCCCTAGTAAAGTGGACAGTGACTGTTCATTAACCCTTGAACACACTTCCTGTCAATTTAAAATTTAGATTTTTTTTCCTCATTTTTATCCTGATTGTTATTGTTTTTTTGAACTGCTTGTGTATTTCTTATATCCATTACCTGACTTACAGGTACAGGTCATCAACAATCTGTGTCTTATGCAGAAAAATCTTAGTTTTTCCCCATGATGAATCATGACAAATCAATTTTATTGTATGCGTGTAACCTCAGGCCAGAACAAACAGAGACATTTTAAGTGATGACAATTTGTTTGAATTTATTTGATTTATCAGATGATTTTTTTCCCCAAGAGAGATTTCTGTTAGTTAAATAAGAAGCACTTTGTCTGCAGTGTTGTGTTGTGTTTCAGAGGCAGCAACTGGAAAATTGTCAGAGCACGCTGTTTGGTCAGACACTTAAAACATATTAACAGGGAGCTCATGATTTAATGTACCAGAGTCAATAAAAACCAATTATCTAACTTAAGCTAAGCTCAAAGATATTGCAGTCGACTATATTTAACTAATAAAATTGAGGAAGGCAAAAATTATATTCATCATTAAAATACAATTAATCGTGTAGCCGTAGCTGGGATTCTGCCATGCTGATGATGAAGAAGAGTAGAGGGTGGTGAGAGAGAATTTGTTTAGTTGGGAAAAATGTGTCATGATAAAAATCCGTGGTTTTGTTCTTAAATTTAATAGAGCACATTGTTTCCAAACTTATCTGCAGTTTTATTTAGGGAGCATTCTATAGACTTACTGTATTTCCCTTTCTCTTTCTCTCTCTGAACAGGCTGAGCAGAGATAAGAGGGTTTGACCACAAGACTGGATGGTGAGAAGGGGCTAAAGAGTGCGCAGGCTTGGCTAAAGGTAGACTTACTCTCCTGGACCAGAGTGAAACAAAGAGGCACGCAGACAATCCATGAAGGCGCTGCAGAAAGTCTAAGCCATTTGTTGCAGTTTACGGCACTTCGTCATTTTATTTGAGTTGGAGACAGATTTGTGAGAAAAAGAGCCTCTTTACCATCCTTCCTCCTAAAAGCAGAAAGACAGCATCATTGTACTCTTCACAGCTGTTAACAAGGCCTCTACTCTCAGAGCTATACACAGCGCTGCTCTAGACCCACACACTGCCCTCACATGGGAGTGACATAGGAGCAAGTCCACATCAACATCCCTGCTTTTCCTCACAGTGTCTCAACCTGTGTTTCTGTCACACATCCATTCACTTCTGTCAACTCGTGCACTTGCATCACCTACACTCACCCAGGATGCCTTCCTCCTCCTGTGTGATTGGCTGGAGAAGGAAGCAGCCTTTGTGGTGACTGGAGAAGGGAGTGGGGCGGCATCCATGTCGTGGAAGCGGAACTACTTTGCGTCTGGCAGCAGCGGGCTGCAGAGCAATTCTAACCCGGGCACCATGAACTCCATCGCCCCCAGCAAAGGCCTGAGCAACGAGCCGGGCCAGAACAGCTGCTTCCTCAACAGCGCGCTGCAGGTAGGACTGAGTACCTCCCCTCAGGCAGTTAAATAATATGATTCACAAATAATACTAGCCCTACAGAGAGTTTTTCCTGGTTTAATTTATGGCTAAGATGATGAATGGGGTTTGAGTTGGTGGGTGGGTGTGGTTTTCCTGCGGTGAACCAGAGTGAAACAACACCGAATCATGACTTTAATACATAATACATAAATACTTCTTGAAATAAGTAGCACAGACCAAGTTGATCCAGCACAGAGGATGTAAGCTCACTAACCACTAGAAGGTATGTTGATGTACAGTAAGGAGGCCGGTTAACATACCACCTTGTGATGATACCATATGACTCACTAATGAATTAGGCTAGTTCAAACGAAAACCAAATTTGCAAAGGGCTGCTTTAAATTTTAGAAGGATTGTTAAATCTGAGGAACAAAAAATCCCATTGGGCAAAAAAAAAAAAATCCTGGCAATCTTGCTTACAGTTAACGTTGGGAAATAATATGGCAATACAGTAATTATTATAAATGCAGTCACTGTAAAGTTTTCTAAAAATATTTACCACATCTTTGGTATTTTTATGACGTTGACTGACGCTACCGTTTCTCACAGTACCTGATTGGAAGTTAAAATCTATTTCTAAATGTTTCTTGTTTGCTAATGAATTTATTTTTGTTAGCACAGCAATAATATTTAAAATACATAAAACGGTGGCAGTAATAGTTTGACTGCCACTTTCTTAGCCAAACTGAATAACACAATAGTCATATTAATACACGCTCACTGAACATTTTATTAGGAACACGTGTACGCCTATTTATTCATGCAATTATCTAATCAGCCAATCATGTGGCAGCAGTGCAATACAATAAACCATGCAGGCACGGGCCAGGAGCTTCGGGTAATGTTCACATCAACCATCAGAATGGGGGAAAATGTGATCTTGGTGTGTTTGACCATGGCATGATTGTTGGTGGCAGACAGGCTGGTTTGAGTATTTCTTTAACCGCTGATCTCCTGGGATTTTCACGCTTAACAGCCTGTAGCATTTACTCAGAATGGTGTAATAATGGAAAAACATCCAATGAGCAGCAGTTCTGCAAATGAAAATGCTTTGTTGATGAAGGCTACAGTAATTCAGATAACCACTTTGTACAATTGTGGTGAGCAATTGTGGAAAAGCATCTCAGAATGCACAACACGTCGAACCTTAAGGAGGATGGGCTACAACAGCAGAAGACCATGTCAGGTTCCACTCCTGTCAGCCAAGAACAGACAGCTGAGACTGCAGTGTGCACAGACTCAATAAAACTGTACAGCTGAAGACTGGAAAAACATAGCCTGGTCTGATGAAGCTCGATTTCTGCTGAGGCGCAAAGATGGTAGGGTCAGAATTTTTGCCAAAAGCATGAATCCATGGGCCCATCCTGCCTCGTGTCAACAGTCCAGGCTGGTGGAGGTGGTGTAATGGTGTGGGGAATGTTTTCTGGCACACTTTGGGTCCATTAATACCAATCAATCATCACTTGAATGCTACATCCTATTTAAGTATTGTTGCTGACCGTGTGCTTCCCTTCATGACCACAATTTCCCATCTTCTAACAGCTACCTCCAGCATAATAATGCACCATGTCACAAAGCAAAAGTTGTCTCAAACTGGTTTCATGAACATGGCAATGAGTTCAGTGTTATTCAGTGGCCTTCCCAGTCACCGGATATAAATCCAATCGAACACCTTTGGGAAGTGGTAGAAGGGAAGTTTGCAGTATGAAAATGCACACAAAAATCTGCAGGAATTGCATGATGCAGTCATATCAACATGGACCAGAATCTCAAAGGAATGTTTCCAACATCTTGTGGAATCCATGCCATGAAGAATTGAAGCTGTTTTGAGAGCAAAGGGAGGCATTACCCAGTGTTAATATAGTGTTCCTAATAAAGTGTTTAATGAGAGTATATTATGTATAAATTATTATTATTATTATTATTATTATTATTATTATTATTATTATACAAAGGTGTGCGCAGGAAGGTTCCCGCCCATTCCTGCAGTTACTGTTTTTGTATATTGCAATAAACAAGCAACAGAAATCGTGAGTACCAGAATGACAGCTGCATATAAGCACACAACAGTACAACAACAGCAGAAGCAATGAGGCATTGAGCAGCTACAAACGTTCATATCTCTCCGTCCAATTAAGGACGACAGCCAAACACGCTGAGTTGTGGCTATGTGTGCCTCAGCAAAACAGTTAACAAGCAGGTAAAAAAGAAAGGCTGTGAATCAGGAGGCACGGCAGAACCCTCCACCGCAAACCAACAGCGTATCAGAAATACACCACTTTAATTGCCAACGGCATGATGACCAGAACTCAAGTGAGACTGAGGGAATGGGGTGTACGGTAGACAGTTAAAGCTGTGGTAAGATCAAAACAGGATGTAAAATTACTCCAACAGTCTACTCAGGTCATAATTTAAAAACACAATAAGACAACAATAAATGAGCAATTTGTATTCATAATAAAATGGATAAACAGTAAAAAAAAATTGGCACAAGTCTCAAAGTATTGTGTATAAATATGATATTTTTGCCACACTGCACTGATTCCAAAGGCTGCACTGATGCTATGGTGTGTATATATATATAGCATTGTATTTCTGACTATAGAACGTAAGCATGTAATTTTCACACACCATCACAGATCATCATTTAACATACTGGGATGACTGAGCTCCTGCAGAGTTCATACAGAAGATGAGCTGCTTCATTGCCTCTCTCTCTCTCTCTCTCTCTCTCTGCCTCACTGTGGAGAAAGTGTGCTGCCACTGTTTCTCATTCTTATCATGTTTAGCATAGCATACAATTATCTGGGTCTTTCCTGTAGGCTGTTCCCACTTACACCATTCAGTGTCTTGCCTAGGCGTCTGTCTGACCATGAATTAAACATTTCTCTGTGCTCCATCTCATCAGGGCTGTGATCCACACTCTATAAGCACAGTGAGCACTCAATGCAGCATAGCCATGAAATAAAACAAGTGAAGGACAGAAAGAGAGACAGGGGAAACCTGCATGCACCAGCCACTTCCCTTAGTAAACAAGTATACGTTTAAAGACAAGTAACATTTTACGTACAGCTCTTTATGTTTGAGCCTCAGTGGTTAAATTACAGCTACTGGAAGATGCATCAGAGTGAAAGTTTAGTTATTAACAAGCTACATAGTTAACTAACAACATATAAACACCACTTTTAGGGGTGACTTAAAGAGATGGAAGTATTAGCTAACCTACTGGGCAAATATAAGCTCCAGTCTCATGTTTGATTGCCCTGAAAACATAACTGACAAGTATTAAAAGATATGATCTGATTCTGGATGCCGTCTTTGTGTTTATGTGCGAGTTGACTGCATGTTCTAAATGTGTCAAAGTGTGCTGTACTTTATTTTGCTTGGTTTTGTCAATGTTTCCACATATCTGTGTGTTCCTGAGCCTAAAATCATTGTCTGTCATCCATTCACTTTAATTAATCCACCTAGTGAAAAATTGTTCTGCCAGCAGAAGGCATATGCCTTGGCTGATGTGTGTAGTGCAGCAGGGGGTGGGATTTAGAATGAGTTGCGTATGCTGTACAGTAGTTATAGCATTGAGGTTCATCACACCACCGTGAAGCGATTTAAGTTTTAAGCCTACATATGTTTGGCAATCTAGGTATATATTTTGAGGAAATTAGACCACTCACAAACATTGCTTTTTATGTCCTCCACAACACTGCCTGACTTGGACCCTTAATCCGTTTGAAAGATGCTGAAACCCCAAATCATGCTTTCATAACCTCATATCCTTTCATAACCTGTTTCAATATATTTAGGATTCAAATGCTAGGGTGAGCAGTTTATACTTTTCCAAATGTTCAGCACACTTTACACCCGTAGTCCAACAGTTACACTGGCTGCCCATGTCACGGAGAATTATATACAATAATTAGGGGAAATGATGTCTCAATGGGGGGGGGGGTTCAAGCCCCAACATTGCCCAGCACTGCAAGGCCCTTAACCCTACCTGCTCCAAGGTGCCATATCATGGCTGACCCTGTGCTCTAACCCCAAATTCCTAACAAGCTGGGATATGCAAAAAAATTAATAATTATAATAATAATTTCACTGTGCTGTGATTTATATGTGACAAATAAAGGATTCTTCTTCTTCTACAAACTCCTTCTTCTCACTTACAAAGCACTAAATGGCTTTGCCCTGCCATATCTCTGAGCTCCTGCTGCCCTACACCTCTGCCCAGACTCTGAGGTCCACCAGTACAGGTGGTCTCTAAGATCAGACTAGAGGTCCCCGGACCTCAGTGACAACACATTCTTCTCCCATTTTAAGAGTTAACTTAAACACACCTTTTCTCCCAACACTTTTCCCTTCCTTTTTCCTACTAGTCTCTTTCCTGTTTTTTTTTCATGTGCTATATCTGTCTACAACGAGTTTGAGTGTTAGAAAGGCACTATATAAATGAAATGCTATTATTGTTGTTATTGTTTTTATGATGATGATGATGATGATGATGATGATGATGATTATTATTATACCAAAAGAAATTTGGCATTTACAAATTAAAAACAAATAGCATGGACAGAAGTTCTGTGTCCTGGGTGCCTAGGCTAGTTCATTTTTCCACTGTCGCACAAGTTCTATGTGGCTAACATTGTACGATTCTCTAGACTGGACAGTGATTGCACATTTGTGAGACGGTCATGTTAACTGGCAATACGTACTTTCTTCGTTCAGCCTGAAGTAAACATATTCAGACAGAAAGAGATCAGTGGACTGGGAGCTATGAAGCATGAACTCTGATTAGTAGTGATGCTTTTGTTCCCAGATTCTTTAAACAGACCAGATGTAGGCGCGAAATTTTGCTCCCTCGTCTCACAATAGGGGTGTATTAATAGCTAGAGGGAAATACAAATGAATTTCGATCTGTTTGCTACTCCTTCGGGAGGCTGAGTTGAGACTAAACTAAAATGGGATTTAGGTGGCCTTTTGCTGCACTGTACGTTATTAAGCACCTCTATATGTGTGATATTTTGCTCATTTTGGTCTGTGTTCCCTAGTGTCCTTTACATTCCTGATATCAAACCAGAAGGAGGACAAGGCGTTTCACACAGCTTCTACCAAAGGCCACCTGACTGTACTAACAGGGCCTCCTTTAGCAAAACAGGAAATTGACTTAAAATGTGGTTTGGATGAGGTGAGCTGACTACATGTGCTTTAAATAAGATGTGTGAAGAGAGGAGAAGACCTCGGGCATGGAACCGGTGTATGTAACCATTTATAGCACTGTGTGGCCTTTGCACCATGTCTCAATTTCATCTCAGTTTCTTCACAGTATCTTAAATAACACAATTAGCTCATAATATACTGTAGCAAGAAAGTTTTTCTTCCACAATTTTTTAATCGGGGAGACTTCAGTTCACAGGTTTGGCTTTGCCATGTCCCTGCTTCACCTCTGTGCCGTGTGTTATTAATTATGCATTTCAGAGAAGAACAGCTTGAGTGGACAGACACTTCAGAAATGGGCTTGGGATATTTACTGGAGTCAGTCTGATTACTTTGCAGAAACATGCCGTCAGCTTGTTTGAAATAATTGGTAAATGGGCAGTGAGGATGCAACATATGTTTAGTCTGAAACATCCTATACCATTAGCTACGGATTTCTATTTTATTTGCCAATTAGTGGTGTTTTACAGTGATCTGCCTGTCTTTCCTGTCTGTCTGTGCACCTGTTTGGGGTGATCAGTCTGATTTTAGTCATTATGTGAAGAGCAATAAGGCATCGTGCACATTAAACCTTATCACAGCTCATTTGAATAAGAAGCTTCTGTCCTTCGCCATAACAAGTAATTGTCCCTCTCAGTTCTCCCCAGGCCTCGGCTCATTCTCCTCTGGACTGGATCACCTCATCCCTCTGCCTTCATTAATCTCCTCCCTATGCTAGTCAGCTTGATCAAATCCAAATTTTATGATGATTGCAGTACTTAAAAGGCCATTTTTCAGATGTCTCCTCATACAGCAGAAGCTTATACTATCATGATGGAATTACCTGGAAATTAGAGAGGCAGAAATACCTGGACCTACCTGGAAATGCATGGAAAGTGGAGGGGCAATTAAAAGCTAACGAGAGTCAACGATAGATATATTTTAATCCTCCAAGTGGATTTAAGTTTACATTTTGGTCCTAAATGACGCTCACAGAAAAGAGCAGCTAATTAGCTTTCTTTTGACTTCATTCTAAGGAACTTTGAAGAAAAAAAAAAATGTGAACATGTGGTCAGTAATTTTTTAAGAGAACATATTAAGTATAGTTTACATAAAAATATTTATTTTCTTTTATTATTTATATTATTTGTTTATTTATTTATTTATGCTAAACTTAATTTAAAACAAGTTTCTAATGACTAGATTGAATTATGTGTAGAGCGAGTGCAATCAATTCATGTCGTATTAACATAAATCAATTACATTATGAAACCTCGCGAGGATGTCGCTACCGACGGGAACTATAACTATAGTATTAAATTACTGCAATTGAAATATGTGTAGTAGAACAGCACAGCGTTAGTATGGTTATTGCAGAATGCCACTGACCTGGGTTCAATCCTCAGTTCGGGTGAGAGCGTGGAGTTTATTCCGGGCTTTGAAAATACACAATCGAATCATGTTAGATCTACGAAAAACAAATTGCGTTAATGCAACTCAATTATTGTGTTAATGCAATTCAGTCACGTGGGACCAGGGTACGCATTTGAAATAAGTCAATTCATTGAGGGTTTTTTTTTTCAGAGTAGAAACATGTTTTAAAATAGAGACATGATTCATAGATTTATTTAAGGACACTGGACTGAGGCTCTTGATGTTTAGAGGGCATTAACCGTTTTTTATATAATTACCTATAAATGAAAAAGATAACTTTTGGTCAGTAAGTTATAGAAGAGTTGATCAAAAAGAGTGGCATTGAGGAATCACGACTTATTAAGGAAGTGGCATTCATTTTGTTTCACTATATGTTTCTCTTTTTCAAAGCTTTCACGCAATTTGCTGGTTGTTTTATTCTCCAAGTGCTAAACTGTAGTATGTTTAATAATTCTACTGTACACGGTGTCCAAAAAAAGTCTCCATACACAGGGCACTAGGTATCCCAGCACTACTTCGGTTGTGTCTTCATGAGTGGGTGTTCGAGGACGTTCACTTCTCGGTTGGTCCACAACTCTTCCAGTCCTTTTGAATTTGCTAATAAGTTTGGCAACAGTGTCGTGTATGATGTGCTCGCCATGTTTCCTGTTAAAGTCCATCGCAGCCTTGCGACAGCGTCCCGATCCAGCCATGAGATGATTTCAGTACGTTCTTCTTTTGTCAAAGGCGTCCTTAAAGGCTATCTGAAAAAAATATATATATAATATAAACTAAGAAGAAATTTTGCTAAAAAGGTGTTAAAATCCAGTTAACAACTGGATTGTTATTATAAAATCCCTTCCGGTGAATTAATTTGAGTGTGTATACGGGTCGAAATGAAAAGTGAAACTTGTCACTGCAGTGAATTTGCTGCATTCTTTAAACAGGAAGCGCTGGAACTCTCACTGGAAAATCGAGTATTGACCCCGTGACCATGGAAACACCGTTTCAATTAATGAATTATTAAATTTAGAAAGTCTTCAAATGAAGTTTTGCGTGAATGTCACAGTTGTGTACACTCCTGTGGAAGACAAAGTATAATCATATGTAATATTTATAATATTTCCCTTTATTCCAGTGTATTTAATGGAGAGAAGCTTCTTAAGGCAAAATCCTCGTTTTAGTTCATTACCGTGTGAGTGTGTGCCCTGGTGCAGTGTTGTCACTGCTAAAGAGTGTCCAGGAGCACTGCACCACTAGTCTAGTGTGCGTGTGTGTGTGTGTGTGTGTGGGGGGGGGGGGGGGTGTTTAGTATGTGTGTAACTTTCACATGAAAGTATTAAACTATGTGTGAGGACAGCTGTGAGAAGACAGGAGCAACATGTTTATCATCATAAAGCAGAAATTAGCCTGGCTCAGTGACACTGCCTTGAGACACGACTGAAACTGAATCATTTACATCGAAGTTATATTTAGTATGTAATTGTTTCTCATGCAGTGTGTTGAGCCGACATGAACCGAGCTGAGGCTGGAGGAAAAGTGCTCAGCTAACAGATTAAGGTTCCATGCTTTATCTTTGTGAGGTAAAAGCACATTTTATTTCACACTTACAGAAGTTACTGAGATGTGGTGCAGGGAAGGAAACATGCAGAGTCAGCCAGTTTGGCATTTTTTTTCAGGATTTATGGACTGGGGTCAATTACTGAACACTGAGTGGTACAGGTCAAGGGGTATTGCTGTTACCCAGGGTACCCTGCTGCTCACCTTCAGATACACTATATGGCTAAAGGTTTGTGGACACCTGACCAAGACACCCTTATGTGCCTTCCCCAAACCGGTGCCACAAAGTTAGAAGTTAAGGTCATAAGTTTACATACGCTTTGCAGAATCAATGTTTGACCAGGATGATCAGTGTAAATTGTTATTATTTTGTTTGATGATCTTTTTTTTTCATTCAGACCTGCCCTTCAGAAGCTACATAAGATATTCACATGTTTCCCACAAGACAAAATAATAACAATTTACATCTTGTTCAAAAGTTTACATCCCCCTGCCTCTTAATGTATCGTGTTGCCTTCTTGAGCATTTTGTAATAGTTGTGTACGAGTCTTTCAGTGTGAAAAGAGGGATCTCAACATCATATAGTCTCTGCTGGAAAGAGGTTGAATATGCAGAAGATGCTGGAAAGGCAAAGAATGTGCAGGACCTGGAGGATTTTTCTGAAGAACAGTGGGCAGTTTAACTGCTCAGGACAAACAAGGGACTCATGAACAACTATCACAAAACATCAAAACAGTCATTGATCCTCCAGGTAATGACACACAGTATTATGAACCAAGGGTATGTAAAGTTTTGAATTGGTTCATTTGTGTAAATTCAGTTATTATTGTATTTTGTGGACCATACGTAAACATCTGTTATGTGAAGTAGCTTAATCAAGGTAGTGTGAAAAAAAAAAGAAAAAGAAATATGTCTTTGCATGCTGTAGCATTACAATTTCCCTTCACTGGAAAGAATGGATTTTATACCACAGCACTGCTGAATTCTCGAATCTGATTGTACTGAAGGTGTTGATTAATTTTTTTAAATTTATTTAAACAGCAGCACAGATAGTAGTTCTGGTTTTAATTCAAATTACAGATTTACATTAACACGCTCTAAAGTAACAACTTACTCACAGGGACAATGATATGCTATGACAATCCACAACATTAAATGTAACTATAAATAGTTAAAAAGCATGACATGTCAATAATTAATAAATAAAACAACTAGTAATAATTGCTGAATTGCTGTGGTATGAGAAGAATAAAACACTTTAAGACATGCTGCAAAAGAATCCACGCCATTATGAATTATTTTCCTATAACAGCACACACCACCATGTTTTATTCCATATGTCCGACATCTAAAGAGTATAGGATTTTAGATTCCTGAGAACTGTTAAAGTTTGTTTAAGCATGATTTTCTTTCTACTTTGACCTTCATTGTTATGACATTGTGCACTGCAGATGACTAACTCTGCAGCTCATTTACATTTTACAGGCCGAACCTACAGTAGGTACATGGCATTTATTTGAATATTAATTATTGTATCATTTTATTTCGCACAAACAGAGAAAGCATTAGCAATTGTGCTAGACAATAATTGTGTGATAGTAGCATCATTTTATAGACTACTGTACAAACGTCATAAATACCTATTAATTGTTTTATACATTTTATCTTAGGGGTTTATTTTGTCTTCTGAATTAGTGTGTCAGTGGATAAGAGCAGAATAAAGACATCCAAACATGTCCAAAAAGAAAATGATGTGTATGGTGAATGAGAAAGGAGGATATATAAGTAATAGACCACATTTCAGATAAAAAAAAAAAAACACAATTGAAGCTGTCTGGTATTGCCTGCAGAAACAAAAGGTTCTTGCTTTTATCAGTCAATTTTCTTAATTCAATTCAGTTCAATTTTATATGTATAGCGCTTTTAACAATGGAAAACAGAAATATATAAATACAGAATACAGATTTGTGTGAAGGTAGGTCATCACGATGGATCAGGCAGGTCCGGCGAGCAGAAAGGGTCAGGATTACTGGCATCTCTATAATATCATGTGTGGCTCGACAGAAGGAGAGAGAGAGAGAGTGAGGTAAAGAGAGGGAGAGATTGTTAGTTATGCTTACTATCCCATAATGGATAAGACTGTGTACTTTGCGTAAAAGAAAGTCTATTCATGGTAAGCTTGAGTAAACAAATACGTTTTCAGCCTAGACTTAAACACTGAGACTGTGTCTGAGTCCTGAACACTAATTGGAAGGCTGTTCCATAACTGTGGGGCTTTGTAAGAGAAAGCTCTTCTCCCTGCTGTAGCCTTCACTATTCAATGTACCAACAAATAGCCTGCACCTTTTGATCGAAGTAGGCATGGCAGATCATAAAAGACCAAAAGTTCGCTCAGGTACTGTAGGATCAGACTATTCAGTGCTTTATAGGTCAGTAGTAGTATTTTATAATCAATGTGAAGTTATACTAGGAGCCAATGCAGTGTGGATAAGATATTGGTGATGTGGTCATACTTTCTGGTTCTAAAAACTGCATGACTGTGTAACTAAGCGAATTGATGCCATTTTAAAGGCAAAGGATAGTCATGCCAAATATTGATTTGGTCTAGTTTTGTATGGTCTATTTATGTATTATATAGAAACCTTTCATTTTATTATTTTGAAAGAATCTGTGCATATTTTTGTTTCATATCTTCGGGCAATTTAGAGTAGCGAAAGCACTTGACGATATATGTTTTTGTGAGGTGGGTGAAAATCAGAGAACCTGGACTGTACCCGCACAAGAATATGCAAAACTTCACACAGACAGTAACTCGAGTTCAGGATTGAGTCAAGGCCCCTGGAACGGTGAGGCAGAAATACTACTCGCTGCACCACCTTGTACCTGTATCCACATTTTATAATATTTTCCATATTTATTTTATTTTATTACAATATTTTTTATTTATTTTATTTTATCATAGTAAGGTATTCTTATCACTGTTACACTGCAAAAGTTTTTAGTTGCCTTTATTTTCTAATTTATCTCCAAATAAAAAGATTTCCAAAAAGTGAGTGTATCTTACAAGGACAATAATCCAAAAAAAACAACAACCAAGAAACAAGATTTCAAAATGTAACGATAGTTTTTAAGACCCTCTACACCTGATTTAAAGACGGCAGAGTATGACATCTAAGTGACTTTTAACTTGTATCAAGAAAAATGTGCTGAGTTAGAGCAGAAATGTCAGAAAGAACTGAGGAACAAATACCAAAGCTGCTCAGAAGACATTCAAAGACTTTTTTACATTTCACAGAGTTATACACTCAGAAAAAGAAATGCAAGGACATTGTGTAAGGTCAAAGAAAATCCATTTGTTCGAATTTTGAGTCACATCATTTCGATAGTTACAAGCGCTCGTTATGCCCAGTCAGAACCATAAAACATCAACTTTGTTCAGCAGTATTGTGTGGGACACATCCATTTTGAAGGTGTGTTATCAAACATTAAAGCCTTTGAGTCCTCAAGCTGGAGCTGCTCCTGTAACATTGCACATTCAGCTTCAAATCTCCAGCTGTCATGTTACTGGTGACCTACAATATGTGGCCAAAAGTATGTGGACACCCCTCCTAATTATTGAGCAGAAGGTGTTACAGCCATTCTGGTGCTAACAGGTGCATAAAATCAAGCACATAGCCGTGCAGTCTCCATAGACACACACTGGCAGTAGAATGGGCCGTACTCAGTGACATTAAATGTGGCATTGCCAGAAGATACCATCTTTGTCACAAGTCAGTTTGTGAAATTTCAACCCTACTCGATCTGCCCATGTCAGCTGTAGGTGCATTGTAGGTGTAATTTCACAAACTGTAGATGGATTGTGAAATTATTTTGAGGAACAACAGCGAAACTGCTGACTACGTAAACAAGCAGAGCAGGGTCGCCAAGTGCTGAAACACGTAGCGCGTACAAATCTTCTGTTGTATAACTCAAAACAAAGTTTACATTTACATCATTTGGTAGACCTTCTTATCCAGAGCGACTTACGTTAGCAGTCGAGGGTTAACTTCCTACCTCAAGGGTCCAACAGTGGCAGCTTGGCAGTGTTGGGGTTTGAACTCATGATCGCCCGAGCAGTAGCTCAACTTCTTAACTGCTGAGCTACCACTGAACTGCCTCTGGAAGTGACTTCAGCACAAGAACTGTGTGTCATGAGCTTCATGAAATGAGTTTCCATGGTCGAGCAGCTGCACACAAGCCTAATAGGACTATGCGCAACGGCAAGTGTTAGCTGGCAGGGTGTAAACCACACTGCTACTGGACTCTAGACTCTGGAGCAGTGGAAACATCTTTCTGGAGTGCTGAATGATGCTTCACTCTCTGGCAGTCTGATGGACGAATCTGGATTTGGCAAATGCAAGGAAAACTCTACGTACCTGAATGCATAGGGATAATTGTAAAGTTTGGTTCAGGAGGTATTTTCATTGCCCCTTATTTCCAATGTAGGATAATGTAAATACTACAGCATACCAGGTGACCAGGTGTCCATTCCAAGATATTTATTAACTCCATATTAATGCCCATGGTTTTGGAATGGGATGTCCAATAAGCTCATGTAGGTGTGATGACCCGGTGTCCACATACTTTTGGCTATATGAAGTATTTTCCTCCTTCTATCTGTTCTGCGCCCTTAAATTCCAGACTTTCTCAGTCTTAACTCTGTTTAACCACACTGATATGCCACAGCCAATCAGCTCAGTGACCACTCCTGTCACACACACCTCTCTGCACTGAACCAGACTTTAAGAGGCTTCTGGTCCTGTTCATTTACCCAGCAGTGCGTGCATGCCCTGGTACTGCCCATTGTGGTGGTTCGAATTTTCTGCGAAGTCTGTAGTTCTCCAGAAGCCAGAATGATGATGGGTTGACTGTCACCATGCTGAAATATCATTCTTGTCATACTGAAAGGCTTTATTAAAATTGAAAAGCAGTGTTGTTAGAAGAGATTGATGTGCTCTTGAAAGAGAACGATCAAGTTTTGTGCTTCTATTGAACAAAAAATGAACCAGTACAACAAAGGCATGAAAACTGCCTAAGGGCCCAAAATGGAGCAACACTAGAAGAAGCAGTCGAGAGATTAGAGAATTAAAGGAAGATGAGATAAAAGAGAGCGAGAGAGAGAGAGAGAGAGAGAGAGAGATGTCCACGGCCTTTTGGTTTGTCCTTGTGTTCAGGATCAACTCTACTGGGACTCTCATAGTGCTGAGACACCTAACTCAGTGTTTTGATGTTTTCGTGCTTGCGTACTGACTGGATCATTCTCACTCGCTCAGAGATAGGGATGAAGAGAAAGTTATTCTCAGGTAGTCCTTTCTGCTTTGAAAGGAAAAAAGTAAGGGGGAGAGATATAGAGAGAAGAGTGTCTCAAGTGATCTGTCTTTTTCCCACTGAGATAAACTGGGTCACAAACTGCCAGTCACAATGCTTGGGTAAAATATGAGGATGTCTAATGGGGTTATGAATCCTCCACTATCCTCATCAGTTCAAATACATATTTCAGAGATAATATTTATTATTAATGGAAATGTATAAGAGCCAGCTCACATATTAATCATTCTCTATATTTAGTGTCTTACATATTTAGCAAAGCAAATCTTTTGCAACAACCTCTTACAAACAGGACACAAATAAACATGCTCCAGGTTTCCTGTTAACAGAGATATTAGAGGTGTTACTGTGCTAAAGAAAGACCATAGGTGAGAGGAAAGGGCGTGAGAGCTTGAGCTTGACATTAGCCAATACATAAAAGGTTTAATTAGAACTTCTCACAACTCCCACTAAATGAACCATGCACACAAAGACACACAGAGACAGGCTCAATAGAACGTCCATCATGTTAATTACTACCCCAGGTTTGAGGAAGAGCAAATGAAAGCATGGCCAGGAGAGAGCTCTGGAAGCAGATGCTCAGAGACGCTCCTACACAGATGGGTATAGTGAACTCCCTCTTCATCTCTCCCTCATCCTCTTCCTCTTGAGCGATTTCTTAGCCCTCTATTAGTCTCCTGCTCCTGTGATAAAGCATTACTTACTCCAGTCTGGAAGCAGTCCAGCAAACAGCTATTAACGACGAGTGACTCCTTTCTCCCACCAGATCGAGTTACATGAATGAACAACGCCAGTCTGTTTTATCTTAGGGATTTTTTTTAGATGTATTCATTAATTGATTTTTCCACCCCTTACTAACTAGTCATTTTCACCCAAATTGCATTTGGACTACTTTAGGAAAAGTGCTGGGTTGCAATTTGATTGTGCTGTAGGAAGAGCATTTTATTAGTTACATATTGTTTGCGTGCGTATGTGTGTGTGTGTGTGTGTGTGTGTGTGTGTGTGGGCGGGTGGAAATAGAGTGGTGTAGGCTTTGCTCTGATGCAGAGCTCTTGCAGAGTGTATAATGTTGCATCCTCGCTTCTCATTAAGGAGCTGTTCATGATGTATTGCCGCTGACGCACAAGGAATGGGTGCGTCCGTCACTCTGAGTCATCCCAACCGGCCCACATGGAACACACACACACACACACACACACACACACACAGTACACCCTTTATTGCCACTCAGCACTTCTTATTGTAGTCATGTGCATCTCTATTAGGACTGAATGACAGCATTTGCATTTATATTAACTAAAATGTCTGATTTCAGATGCATTCAAATATTAACGAGCCGATGATGATTATGATCGTGTACTACCACAGACGTAACTGTAAAAAGCGGACTCCTTAAGCTTACACATGCATGTGCAAAAGTTTGTGCACATGCGATGTAGAAACAATCATGCAACTCCTGCAATGTACTCTATCTAAAATGTTGTGATGATTTACCCTCTGGAAAGAATTTGAAATATTAACTGACCACTTGCATAGTAGTCTAGAACATTCTGAATGGTAATCACAGTGACATTAAAAGAAGAAAATGAATGCGCTTCAGTTTGTCCCGGTTTTGTCTGATGCAGTAAAAGTAACTGAACTAAACTGAAGCTGCATCCATGATTGATGTGACATATTCTGCTAATTGCAAATAATGCTATCTCACTATATTTACACAGTAGGTTGCTCGACTAAACACCGCACATTGCACTTGTGGTCATCTTCAACAATTTCAGAATTCAATGTTAAATGTTTTGCACATTTAGGCTATTTAACATATAAATCTTCCATATATAGCTTGTCTTATTCACTACATACGCTCACTACATATAGATATAATGGAACATCATTTTTATATCTTGGTGGGGACCAAATCTTCCCAAAATATATGGATATCTGACAGCTTTGACCTTCTGAGGACATTTTTTGTTTCCCTAGAAGATTTGGGTACAGGCATAGTATTAATTAGTTGTATTAATAATTATGACAATGGAAGGTCCTCATAAGGATAGTAAGCCAATCATGCGTGTGCATTAGTTTCTACGTACACACAGCACACACATTGTACTCATAAGTGCTCATTAATCTCTCTCTAAAAGTGTTAAGGGCGCTTACATCTAACTCGCTCTTTTCTGTTCTCCTCTTTCTCTGTGTCCTTATGCCCTATGTGCCAACTGCCACTCCTCCCTCCACTGCTTCCTCACTTCATTGTTCATTTATGGTGCATTGTAAATAAAATAAAGAAGGTGGGAGAAAAGGGCAAACGGCAGCACCAGGATGGAATCTATAATCCACCTCCCTCCCTCCTCTTCATCCCGAGTCCTGTTTAACCCGTGCCTTCCATCCAGAGCTATAAAGTACATCTTCTTACCCTTAAGGTTTCCTGCTCATGGCAGGACAGTGATGTTTGTGCATTTACATGGTCCAGTGACTCTTATGCAGTAGCATACTGCATATAAAATGAACAAGTCTGTGTCTTGTGTTTAATTTGATTTTGGTGCCCTTGGGTCATTTTCTTTATGTTATATATCTTTTTTTTTTTTTGCGTCTTGCTTTTGGTCTCTGATTTGAGTGTTTTGTTGAAGAGAACACCGTTTCTATGAGACTAAACCAGGCCGGTGCAGTAGAACCACTGAGAATTTATAGACATAATGGCAAATCTGCTCGGCAGTCCACTAATGCTGCTGCCAGAGCTTGAGGGAAAAATAGCTGAGAACAGCGCAGCGGAGAGCAGAATGCTCTGGCGGTGCTCTGGGTTTTTGTCTTTGTGCAAGTGTATGTGCATTTCTGAGCGAACGTTCAGTGTGTGGTTATGGTAGAGATGTAATGTTTGCTGCAGTGTTCTAGTATGCAACTAAAATCTGCCTCCAGGCGCAGACTTGGAGATCATTTCATCACACTGAGAGATAAAGCGATGTTGAGAATGGAAAAGAGAAAGAAATAGAGTGAGATTCCTTACGTAACCTCTCGTTTTATTTAGCCCAGTCAGGGGGATTTCAGTGCTACTTATTTATTTGAACCCCACATAGATGCTTTTGGTATTGGCAATGAAAAGTATCCTTTTCCAGCTAAATCATAAGAACTCTTTGCTAGCCAGGTCAGTCCAGAGTTTACTTTTTGATCCATTTTTTGTTAAGCAGAGAAACTGAAGGTATCGATTGAAGATACTGATATTACTATGTACAGTAGCTAGATTCACATCAAGTCTAATAATATGTTAATAATCTGACTGGTAGATCATTTGAATTGAAACACGTTCATGTGTTATAGAGTAAACGTATCTGACCAGTCCAAATGAAATATCTCTGATGGAAAAAAGTCAGGGAAGGCAGTCAAGAGCAGTACTGTGTCTCAGCTCCTGTCTGGTCCCACAATACTCATCGCAGTGTTAGCACAGGACACTAGTGTGACTCTGCAGTGTTTTATGAACAATGAAAGTCTGCTAGGAGGGACTTGGATTGGATCTAATCGTGGAACATATGTTTATCAGCATTAATTCAGGTAGGGTTCTTTCCTAGGTTATCCGTGACCATTGGGGCAAAAAAAAGTTATTTTTATATGTTATATGTAAAGAAACAAAATGGAAAGGGGTATTTTTGTGTTATAGAGTTTGCAAAAGGTTATCAAAAATCGCTGTCATCCGGTGGTTGGTACTCGACTCTCATGTGTCAGGAGATGAACCGTTAATATTGGTCCCTTTTTTTTTTTTCTACATGTTCAGTATCATTACTAACCATACGAAGTGTCTAATTTTGCTGCTTGACAAATCAAATTCAAAATCAAACTTCTTTGCACTAATGGCATAAAAACATGCTGTTTTAGGTCTGTGTATGCTTAATATAGGCATCTTCCAGCTTGTTGAAAATAACATAAAATGCCATTATGGAAAACTGTTATGAAAGTGTATATAAATGTGTCTTTAATTGTGAGGACAAGGCACGACCATTTTGAGCAGAATCCCTTCACTTTTCGTGTATTTCATTGGCTGACAGTGAGAGGCAATGAGTGGCATATGATGGAGTGTATTTTAGGATTTTCTTCTTTTTTCCCCCCCTTTTTTTGTCTTTTTTTAGAAAGTTTGTTCAACAATAATTGGCTTGTGTTGAAATATCGACCCTAGATGGTGTGTGTGTGTGTGTGTGTGTGTGTGTGTGTGTTTGAATGATTGTAGATGCTTGGATTTTGCTGCTACAGATCCTGATTGCAGGTAAAGGTGCATCTGTAGATAGGCTTTTAGTCTTGCTTCTCTCTGTCACACTTTGTTGAATGGGTGTGAATGAATCTAAAAAAGTGCCAGACTAAAGATACTAATGAAGACTCTCATGCATGGTGAATAGACACACACACACACACACATAGAGGTACACGGGGACACACGCATATACCTGCTTGGTGCAACAATCACAGAGATGTGATCTATTTTGCTTGCATGCTGTTTTCAGTATCAGCACTTTGTAGTTATATCTCTGCACTCTGCAACAACCATTTCTCCCTCCTCTCTCTGTCTCTCTCGCTTTCTCTCTCTCTCTCTCTCTCTCTCTCTCTCTCACTCTCTGGCTCCTCTGCGATCACAGCTCTCTCTCTCTCTCACTAGCACTTCCTTTCTTTAAGTGCTCACTACCCCCTTTCTCTCTCTCTCCCTCTTTCTCTCGCTCTCTTTCTCTCTCTCTCTGCAGATCTGCAGTTCTCTTGCTTAACCTTTTCCCTTTCCCTCCTCTCCTCTGTCCCGAAGCCGGGTTTGCGGGGAAGTTGCTCCTGAAGCGGGGCGGCTGTTAAAAGGTGCTGTATTCCTGCTCTGTTGGGAGGATTAAGTGGAGTGGGCACCTGGCATGCGATCAGTGGATATAGGCTGCCAGGGCTTTCTCACATTGTTTGAGGGAGATTGGAGCACTGCAGTAATCTTGGCCAGCGGGAGTAGGTGCAGGACGGGGCCAGAGAGGCATGCTGTGATGTGCTGATCTGTGGGGGGGTGAGTGTGTGTGGGTGTGTTGTGGAGATGCTGAAGTAAAGTGGTTGTGTGCTAGTGGTGGCGCTTCTGACACACTGTGCTTCCTTGTAAAGAATCATGGGATGGGTCTTTTTGGCTTGTTGCCTCATTTAATATTTGCTTTGTGAGTCTACAAAGTGACTATCGTACACAAAGCTAGATTTGACACCCTTACTTTTAGTAATCGTCTTCTTTCTTTCAGGTACTTTGGCACCTTGACATCTTCCGCAGAAGCTTCCGGCAATTGACGACACACAAGTGCATGGAGGACTCCTGCATCTTCTGTGCTCTTAAGGTAAGTGCGGTATCCAGCTATTGGGGTGGGTAAGGATAGGATTATATAAGTCTGCGCTCATATGCGCTGTTTGATCTGTTCTCAAATACTGATCAAGAAGATTTGCATTTCTACATGCACATTTGAATGTGGGGCTACAACAGATCATCAACAAAATTGATAACATTTGATAATAAAAATTGTTTGGACTGAATTTCATTCTTGATTAGTTAGTCTGTTTTACGAACCACGCACTACGTTATGCCACATGTAACAAAGCAATTTGAATCAGTTAGCTTAAGTATTTAAACTAGTTGATAAATGCTACAGTGTTGAATTTTCTTAATTTTTCTTAATATTGTATTGTACTCTGTATGGTCAAAAGTTTGTGGACACCTGACCATCACACTCAAATGAGCTTTTTGAACATCCCATTCTAGATTTAGTTCCCTCTTTGCTGTTATAATAACCTCCACTCCTCTGGGAGAGTCACTGTGGGGATTTGCCCTTTCAGCCACAAGAGCATTAGTGAGGTCGGATACTGATGTCAGGTGACGGAGTCTTGGTGTGCAGTTGGTGTTCCAGTTCATCCCAAATTTGTTCAGTGGGGTTGGGGTCAGGGCTCTGTACAGGAGTTCTAAACTCCAACCTTGGCAAACCATGTCTTTATGAACCTTTCTTTGGGCACAGGGGCACTGTCATGCTGGAACAGGGTTGGGCTAAATGCCTTTAGTTCCAGTGAAGGGAAATTGCGATGCAACAGCATGCAAAGCCATCCTGTACAATTGTCTGCTTCTAACCTTGACCCAAGTATGGTGAGATGGTCAACTGTCCACAAACTTTTGGCCGTATAGTGTATTTATTATGCAAGGGTAAGTAGTATTGTAGCAGTTTTACCTGATTCAATGCTCAATGCTATTTCTCTCTCTCTCTCTCTCTCTCTCTCTCTCTATATATATATATATATATATATATTTCCCAACTAATATTACATGAAATTTCCAATAGGCTTTAGACTGGCAGAACACTATGGCAATTATTGATTATTTTCTGTTTTTGTGTTTTTGAATATTCTGCCAAATAATTAGAAATATTATAAATATTTGAATTATATATATATATATATATATATATATGGTATATAAGAAAACGTGAGAGTTAATACATTTTAGAAAACTAGCAGTAGAATATGAATCATGGGCTCCTTAGTGTTTCCCCTATTGTCGGACACATTCCTTCAAGTTACTCTGCACTGTGACACAGCATGAGCAACAGTTTGAAAAGATGTAGAGTTTGGCCTATCGTGTCTTGGAGGTGGCCAGTAGGTGGGAATTGACAAGTGACCAAACGTGGGGAAGAAAAGAGAATACGAATAATATGACGTTTCTTTTGTGGGACATCACTGTGGGACATTATCCTTTATCAGCTTGTTCAATGTACTCGTTCACAACAGACTGTACAGTGCCATGATTCATCAGTTAAACCAAATTACTTAAAGCTGCTACATCTAAGGATTTGAGATTTTACTATCTCTAGTAGAAAAATACTATTGCTGGCTACCTGCAGAAGAACATTGTAACCGTGCTGTGTGTCCTTCACCGTGCTGATTCACATCACGACTGCGAGTGCCATTTAGAGAGGATTCAGCGTTGTGCTCCAAACCACATAATGTGCACTAAGTAGTATACTTACATACTAATGACACCAGTGATGTACTGACAGACTGTTCAGTATGTTGGTATTAGGTTTGGGATGTGGCGCAAGGATTCTCGACTCTAAGGATATAAATATTGCATTGTTTCCTCAGTATTACAGAATCATTATGAGAAAAAAAAACCCTTTGTGCTCATCAATTTGACTGTCAGAGTTACTAAGAGCCAGGTGAAAAAGCAAAACCACTTGATTGCTCTACTATAATCACAGCGCACTGCTGTATAGGCTCATAATTATCTGCATTGAAGATATGGCTCAGTCTATCTGTGAGACTGAATGATGCAAACTAGTCCACCAACCATATCTAATTTAATTCAGTGTAGAGAACAAAACTATCACTTCTGGTCGCTTCTGATGTGTTTGTTTTATTAACTAATTTGTGTATTTTGTTCTCCAGCTTGTCAGAGACTAGGAACAAGCCAGATAGTGTTAGCTCTAGGGATGCATCAATCCCATTTTTTCAGGCTGAGTGTGAATATATGACTTTTTGGTACTCGTCAATATTAGTACTGATACTGATACCGAAATGAGTAACTTGTTTAGTATTCAGTAATCAGGGGCATCATGGAACATTTCATTTACAGTGCCATCCAGTAATATTGGCACCCTTGGTAATTATGAGCAAAGAATGCTGTGAAAAATTGTCTTTATTGTTTAACCTTTTGATCTTTTGTTTAAAATATTCACAAAAATACTCTGCTCTCATGGATATCAAACAACTGAAAACACAGCACAGGTTTATAAAAAATATCTTTGTTAAATATGCAACAATTATTGACACGCCTATGAATTAATATGAGAAGAATATATTTGAAGTATATTCCCATTGATATTTTACATTGTTTAGTACACCTGGGTGACTAGGAACAGGAAATTGTTCAACCATGACTTCCTGTTTCACAGGGGTATAAATATGAGGTAACACATAGGCCAAATTCCCTTAGCCATTCATTACAATGAGTTAGACCAAGTAATATAGCGGTGATGTGCGGCAAAAGGTTGTTGAGCTTCACAAAATGGGAAGCGGCTATAAGAAAATAGCACAAGCATTGAAAATGCCCATTTCCACCATCAGGGCAATAATTAAGAAGTTTCAGTCAACTGGAAATGTTATGAATTAACCTGGAATTGGACGTGTGTCTATATTGTCTCAGCGCACTGTGAAGAGGATGGTTCGAGTGGCCAAAAAATCTCCAAGGATCACAGCTGGAGAATTGCAGAAGTTAGTTGCATCTTGGGGTCAGAAAATCTCCAAAACTACAATCCGAAGTCACCTACATCACCACAAGTTGTTTGGAAGGGTTTCAAGAAAAAAGCCTCTACTCTCATCCAAAAACAAACTCAAGCATCTTCAGTTTGCCAGACACTACTGGAACTTCAAATGGGATCGGGTTCTACGGTCAGATGAAACCAAAATAGAGCTTTTTGGCAATAAACACCAGAGGTGGTTTTGGCGCACACAGAGAGTTAGCCATATGGAAAAAGTATCAAGAGATATTAAATGAAAACCTGACTGCTTCTGCCATAAAGCTTAAAATGGGCAGTGGTTGGGTCTTCCAGCAGGACAATAATCCAAAACTTTCATCAAAATCAACACACAAATGGTTTACTGACCACAAAATCAAGGTCCTGCCATGGCCATACCCATCTCCTGACTTGAAACCCATAGAAAATCTGTGGGGTGAACTGAAGAGGAGAGTCCACCAGTGTGGACCTCGAAATTTGAAGGATCTGGAGAGATTCTGTATGAAGGAATGGTCTCAGATCCCTTGCCATGTATTCTCAACTTCATCAGGCATTATAGAAGAAGACTCAGAGCTGTTATCTTGGCAAAGGGAGCTAGCACAAAGTATTGACTAAAAGGGTGCCAATAATTGTTGCATACCTATATTTAACAAAGATTATTTTTTGGAGAAACCTGTGTTTTGTTTGCAATTGTTTGATATCCATGAGAGTATTTTTTGTGAATTTTTTTTAACAGAAGATCAAAAGTTTAAACAATCAAGACAATTTTTCACAGCCTTCTTTGCTCATATTTACCAAGGGGTGCCAATATTAGTAGAGGGCACTAGCTCTGTTTATGTTTCCCTTGTTCAAATAGTGTACATAAAAAGCACACACATGCATGTTCCTGCACATATGCTACAAGCCTCGTTGTTTATAATGTTAGCTAGTTGATTTTAAATGAAGCTTATTAGCTAGCTACATTAGTAGGGTGTCAGTGGAAAAGTGCCTCTGTTTTCATTACATCAGAATCCTTCATTTTAAAGGACCTTTAGTGAGTGATAGTCAAAAACAATATACTGTGTTAGAGCTGATATTTGATATACTCACCCATGGTTGTCTGTAGAGAATTTTTATTGCCTAGCTAGCATTTGCTGCATCGATGGTTACTGCCGAGTTCTATGTTTAGGATGTTTGAGTGGATTAGAGAACAAATAAATTCCTTACAGTTTCAGCAAGAAAGAAAATGCTCCACCAAAACTCCACCATCTAACAGGAAACTAGTGGGAAAGATACGTAGTTACAATTGTGAGGAATGTACACTCTGTGGTCAATAGTATGTGGACACCTGACCATCACAGCCATATGTGGGCAAAAAAGTTGGACAGTTACACAATTGTGTAGGATATCTTTTTATGTTCTAGCATTACAATGTCCTTCACTGGAACTAAGGGGCCCAAAACCTGTTTCAGCATGATGGTACCCCTGTGCCCACTGCGAGCTCCATGAAGACATGGTTTGCCAAGGTTGGAGTAGAAGGACTCAAGTGGCCTGCACAAAGCCCTGACCTCAACCCGTATAAACACCTTTGGGATGAACTGGAACACTGACTGTACCCCAGGACTCGCCACCTGACATCAGTGCCCTCACTAATGCTCTTGTGGCTAAATGAGCAAATCCCTACAGCCACGCTCTAAAATCTAGTGGAAAGCCTTCCCAGAAGAGTGGAGGTTAATATAACAGCAAGACGAGTAAATCGGGAATGGGATGTTCAGAAAGTACATAGGAGTGTGATGGTTAGGTGTCCATGAACTTTTGCCCATATAGTGTATGTACTATAATTGTATGTAAAATTGTGTGGAATGTAAGTCTGAACCTGCTGATCACGCGTGGAAAAAAAGACTTCTGGTAAATCTGAAAAAAAAACTCTGAAATGTTAAGATTTATAAAGATGTTTATAAAGAAGTTATAACATTGCACTGGCTTCATTGTGCGATTCTTTGATAAAGAACGGAACAGTTTTCACATTCCATGATTTTTATGATATGAACAGATAGTGTAGTGCTCCTGCTAGCATTCACTCTGTGGCTGTCTGGAGAAGGGAAGCTGATTCACTGTCTCGCTCTCCCTAATGGAATTTAGTTCATCTTCATCACCCTCATCATCTCTCTTTCCCTCTCTCTACTTTTTTTTCTTTCCTCTGCTTACTGTGTCTATTGAGAGACATTGTTTCTGGGAGTGAATGAAGAAGAAGCATCAGAAAAAGTTGGCAAGACAAAGCGCTGTAGGGTAAATCATGTTTCATATCTTGAATAACGTGCACAAATCTTCGTCTCGCACAACATCTTATGCTAGTGTTTCCTGCGCTTTAAATGGGGAAGATATTTATGAGCCTCGTCTGGCTGGAAGAAGCCTAAAAGCTGACAGGTTTTTTTTTTGGGTGACTGTAATTTTAGCTGTGGCTCCACATGAAAAGGGCTTCTTGTCATTTTTACTTGGATGTTTATTCCCAAAAATAACAACACATCAGATATTTCATATTATATTCCATTCACCTCACTGGATAAAAGGGTTGGCATGAGTGGAGAATACTCGAAAAGTTCCGATGGATAGAGCAGCTTTGTCATCCTTTCAGGTTTTTTTTTACCTCCTTTTTGGTCTTTTTAGATGTATTTTTGTTGACTGCTGACACTTTTTTTAATCTCTACTGACTTCTTCAGCTGCTTGCCAATTCTCAGTGTTGCTACGACTACCTGTTACCTTGACTATTTCGTACCAAAAATGTTATCTCAATGGCTTTGGCAGTTAAAGCAATGATTTACACTTTGCTTACTCTGACTTCTTTCTTAAAAAAGTGTTTAAATTTTTTTTTTTATCCCAATTCACCATGGATTACCGTAGACGAGAATGACGACACATTTCCTGGTACTGAGAAAAGATTGAAAAACCTACTTGAAACTCACTAATAATGGAAATCATGTTGCAGATTCTGAATTTCATCAATGAACATTAATGTATCTCTTGAATTCATAACTGAAACGGTTACACTCTAACAATAAAGACAGAATGAAAAGCAGTTTCAAGTAAAAAGCAGTTTCAGTTACTTGCACTAGAACTGTGTAACATAAGCTAAGTCCCATCTCTGAAAGGATGAATTAAATGTTTATGACTGCTTTAACAACTGCCCTTAGACTTACATTATAAGTGAGTTTTGAGTGAACTGTTATAAAGTCTCTTGGGTAATTTTCACGCTTTTGGCTTTTTTTTTTCCTTTCCCTGACTCGCAGCTGTTTGCCCCAGGTTCGGTACATTTGGTGGAGTTTTCTTTAAAACAGTGGTTAGGGGCTTGCTTCTTCATAAAAATCTTATTCAACCACCTCTTTTGCAGATATTCCAGCACTAAGGCCTTTGCCACTAGAGTGTTGATAAAAATTATTTTAAAAAGGCAAAAAAAAAAAAAAAAAGGCAAACAGATCAACTTAGTGTGTACCTTTTCACATATTTTGGCCAAGTGTAAACACACTTTTTACACCCATCTGTCCTTTTCTGTTGTATTAATGGGTCTTCCCTATTTTGTAAAGAATCGAGCTTCTCTTTTACAATTTTGTAAAGAATATTACTTGTTCAGCAGAAGTGTCAAGTGTGCATGACTGTTTTGTTTGTTTGTTTGTTTGTTTGTTTGTTTTAGGGCAGCAACTAACTATTATTTTCATAATCGATTAATCGATTTATAATGTTTATAAATATAAACACTTATATAAAACTGATAAAATTACAAACCTTTCCATTTTGTAAAATTGGACAAACAGTTGTGTTAATGTAAAGTGTGTGTATATATACTAAATATAATAAAGTATAATAAACTATATAGTAAACTATATATAATAGTTTATTAATATAATAAGTATAATAATATAAAAAGCACTGATAATCAAACTACAGTGATAAATTAATGATAAAATCTCACTTTCACTGCACCTTGTGGTTCCTGTTACTCACTGCTTTTTAGACATATTGTTTTAGTTGTGTTTGCTTTGATCATAATGATTTAATTAGACATTACAGATCTTACTTGCGCTCCCACTGTGTATCACCGCATCTACACCGCGAGTGAGGAGCAACGCGGCCTCGTACCTTACACATCACTTCCGTTATAATAAAATGCAGAAGTTACACTGTAAGTGTGCAAATACACCATATAATGCCAATAAACTTAAATTAAACTAAACCTTTTAAGCAACTTGCACCAGTTTCCCCTGCCTGTGCTCCTGCATCACTGTCGTGCTTCCATGCTACACAAGCTCCACTTGTTTACAGGTTACAGTCTTCTATGTAGCATTTAATCTAAAATGCGCCCCTGCCTTATGCCTCCGTCTGATGGTGACTGAGGTCATGTTGGGTATAAAAGGTTACAGTGACATAAACGATAAACAAGAACTTTATTGTCGTTGACTCTGGGTATCTGCTAAAGCTAGCGGCGACGCATTACGTGTGTTTGACGTCAGGTGCCGTCGACTGGGAAACGGCTTATACTTCCGGTTAGTAAAACACACGCCAGTGTTCCATTTGAGAAAATATCACCTTTCTAAAATTCACACACTATACGGTAGAGGACACAGTGCATAGTGTAAGTGTATAGTACGTCATTTGGGACACAATTTTAGTATTTACTCTCCGAAATGTGTTTTCAGAACAGAAGTAACATAGTGAGTAAACATACCCCGTGCCGCGCACAGACCAACTACTCGATAATGAGATTCGTTGACATTGATTTTCATAATCGATTATTAGCGATTTTATCAATTAGTTGTTGCAGCTCTAGTTTGTTTATGTTTTCTCAATCCTCACCTGGAGAAAGTCTGACTGATCTCATCCGTTCTGCAATTGTTATTTTTGTTTGCACCTGCCTGTGATATTTTTTTTATGTATTTCCTTTATTGTTTCAATTTATTAGAATTTATTCCTTTATTGTTTCACTGTGACCCTCACCAGAGTGAAGCACTTACTGTATGAATGAATGAATGAATGAATGAATGAATGTGGTAAATGTGTTGCACAGCACTCAGTACTCTCTCCTGAATGAATAAATGTGACCTTTCTTTGTCCCATGAGCTTCATATCTGACCACCTGCTCCCGCTGATTCCAGTTATTAGTTTGAAGCAGCACAAATGAAGAGAGACATGGTTTGCAGAGACTTGTTGATCTGTCTGGGCCTGATTTGGAGGCTCTGTAGGGAAGCCGTTTGGCCTTCAGGGCTTTTAAAGATGACTCAGATGAGAACCCAGTGAACAATCTGCGGTGGCATATGAGAGCAGGGGAGCCTTCTGGTGCAGCATGAATCTCGTGTTGACAGGCCGGAGGAGGTCACGTCCTGAGAAGCAGACATAAGGTGATGCGTGTGGATGTTTTCTACATGTGGTGAGCAAGTGTGCCTGCCGTGGGTGTCCATGTGTCAGTATATGAGCGTGATGACAACTGAGGTGTGAATATGCGCAAATCCAATACTAAGTACTGTATAGCCTGAAGCTCTGGATTGGTATCAGATTTGATGTAGTTTCCAGTTTGAACCACTGAGGTCTTTTTTTTTTGCCATTAGTGTGAATTTTCAGATCATTATTTTCATTTTAAGCTCATCAGTAGTTAAAAGACAATAACGTTAAATGAGGCATCCTCACACACATTTTAAACAGCTTTTGCAATTATTATATTGAAAAAAAAGAGACTCCGATCATCATCAGATAATGATCAATCAATCAAAACACCCCTAGTGAAACTGGGTTTTTCTTTCTTTCTTTTTTTTCCCATGTACAACCCCAATTCTGAAAAAGTTGGGACAGTATGGAAAATGCTAATAAAAACAAATAGGAGTTATTTGTAAATGTACTTTCGTCACGATTCCCCCTTGAAGCAGCGTGCTCTAAGCGCGAATGCGCGAGCACCTGCTTTTCCGTTGTTGACCGTAGTGACATCTGGACACGTGTGTTTTGTTTATGTTTCTGTCATGTCTCCTCCCTGTCCTGTCATTGGCTGGGATTTCACGTGGGTCTGTATTGCTCTCAGCTGCTAGCAGTTTAGACGCTGATTATGTCCGCATATATACCGCGCGCCTCCCAGCGCACAAGGGGGAAGATTAATACTTTAGAGTTAGTTAAGTTCGTAGCGTATTCATAGTCACGGTCCATGTTTAGAGTTAGTTTAGTTTGGATCATAGTCATAGTCACGGTCCATGTTTAGAGTTCGTTCGCGCTGGATTATCCGCTTCCAGTCCCTCGTCATAGTTCGTTTCTTGTTTTGTTTATCGACCTAGATTCCTGCCTTGCCCCGTGTATGCCTGTTTGCCAATCGCCTGACCTCTTGCATGTTTGTGGATTACGTTTTGGATCACGTTTTGGATCACGTTTTGGATTTGTCTGCCTGTCTCTCTTTCTAATAAACAACTGTTCATCCGGCACTTGCATCCGTCCTATCTCTGCTCCGTCACGATTCGTGACAGAATCTTCCGCCGAAACATGGATGCAGCAGGAGAACGGAGGAGACGCAGAACCCGGAAGTCGACGCCAACCGTCCCCGCTATGGACTCAGTCCACTTCCCACAATGGACATTTATGGAGCTTCCTGATCCATTTGACGGATTTTTCGGTGCCCCTGAATATTTTCTGGTAGACTGTCAATACTATTTCGCCAGCCTGTTAGACGCTAAGCCAGAGGAGAAGCAATGGCTCCAATTCATGTGGTCCCGGTTCTTTGGACCGGCCTGTCAATGGGTGCAGCTCAAACTGAATAAGCACTGTAGGAACCTGGACAGTGTAGAACAGTTTGTGGGGGAATTCATGGTGCGATTCGGGAGTCCGGAGGCGAAGGACGAGCTAGAACAACTTCTCAGGGGGGTAAGTCTGGCAGGCGAACCTGCCCTGCCGTTTACCTACTACTACAGGCAACTTCATGCAGAGCTCAACTCTGAAATCCAAGTCAAGTCTCAAGTCCCTGAGATCCAAGTCAAGTCTCAAGTCCCTGAGATCCAAGTCAAGTCTCAAGTCCCTGAGATCCAAGTCAAGCCTCCAGTCCCTGAGATCCAGGTCAAGCCTCCAGTCTCTGAGGTCCAAGTCAAGCCCCCAGTCTCTGAGGTCCAAGTCAAGCCCCCAGGCTCTGAAGTCCAAGTCAAGCCTCCAGGCTCTGAAGTCCAAGTCAAGTCTCAAGTCCCTGAGGTCCAAGTCAAGTCTCCAGTCCCTGAAATCCAAGTCAAGTCTCAAGTCCCTGAGGTCCAAGTCAAGTCTCCAGTCCCTGAAATCCAAGTCAAGTCTCAAGTCCCTAAGGTCCAAGTCCCAGTCAAGTCTCAAGTCCCTAAGGTCCAAGTCCATGTCAAGCCTCACGTCCCTGAGGTCCAAGTCAAGCCTCACATCCCTGAGGTCCAAGTCAAGCCTCACGTCCCTGAGGTCCAAGTCAAGTCTCACGTCCCTGAGGTCCAAGTCAAGTCTCACGTCCCTGAGCTCACGTTCAAGCCTGCTGATCCAGTTGACCAAGCTCTGCTCACGCCCCAGTCTGCTGACACGCCCAGCCAAGCTCTGCTCACGCCCCAGTCTGCTGACACGCCCAGCCAAGCTCTGCTCACGCCCCAGTCTGCTGACACGCCCAGCCAAGTTCCGCTCACGCCCCAGTCTGCTGACACGCCCAGCCAAGTTCCACTCACGCCCCAGTCTGCTGACACGGCAGCCAAGCTCCGCCCGCGCCCGAGTCTGCTGACACGGCCAGCCAAGCTCCGCCCGCGCCCGAGTCTGCTGACACGGCCAGCCAAGCTCCGCCCGCGCCCGAGTCTGCTGACACGGCCAGCCAAGCTCCGCCTGCGCCTGAGTCTGCTAACACGGCCAGCCAAGCTCCGCCCATGCCCAAGGTTCACCTGGTGACCTCAGAGCCTCAGCCTCCTTGTTCAGCTGTGGACGTCGCTCAGCCTCCCTGTTCAGCTGAGGACGTTGCTCAGCCTCCCTGTTCAGCTGTGGACGTCGCTCAGCCCCCCTGTTCAGCTGAGGTCGTCGCTCAGCCCGCCTGTTCCGCTGAGGTCGTCGCTCAGCCCCCCTGCCCAGCTGTGGTCGTCGCTCAGCCCCCCTGTTCAGCTGAGGTCGTCGCTCAGCCTTCCGGCTCCATGGCAAGCGTCGTTCCCCCCTACTGCTTCAAGGAGACCCACACTCCTCTCCCTGGCCGCACGGAGATCCACGCTCCTCTCCCTGGCCGCACGGAGACCCATGCTCCTCTCCCTGGCCGCACGGAGACCCACGCTCCTCTCCCTGGCCTTACAGGGGACTTCGCTCTGCCTTCCAGTTCAGCTGGGGTCGTCCCTCCGCTTTCATGCTCTGCCGAGGACTTCGCTCAGCCTGCCTGCCCGGCTGTGGAGGTCGCTCTGCCTTCATGCTCCGCCGAGGACTTCGCTCAGCCTGCCTGCCCGGCTGTGGAGGTCGCTCTGCCTTCATGCTCCGCCGAGGACTTCGCTCTGCCTTCATGCTCCGCCGAGGACGTCGCTCTGCCTTCATGCTCCGCCGAGGACTTCGCTCAGCCCGCCTGCCCTGCTGTGGTCATCGCTCTGCCTTCATGCTCCGCTGAGGACTTTGCTTAGCCTGCCTGCCCGGCTGTGGATGTCGCTCTGCTTCCCTGCTATGCCGAGGACGTCGCTCTGCTTCCCTGCGCCGCCAAGAGCACCGTGAGTTTCCTGGCTCTGCTTGGGACATTCAGCCCAGGGGGCCGGGGCCGCCAATGAAAGGGGATGACTCATGGCACCCCGGGAGGAGTGCCTTTGGGGGGGGGGTTCTGTCACTATTCCCCCTTGAAGCAGCGTGCTTTAAGCGCGAATGCGCGAGCACCTGCTTTTCCGTTGTTGACCGTAGTGACATCTGGACACGTGTGTTTTGTTTATGTTTCTGTCATGTCTCCTCCCTGTCCTGTCATTGGCTGGGATTTCACGTGGGTCTGTATTGCTCTCAGCTGCTAGCAGTTTAGACGCTGATTATGTCTGCATATATACCGCGCGCCTCCCAGCACACAAGGGGGAAGATTAATACTTTAGAGTTAGTTAAGTTCGTAGCGTATTCATAGTCACGGTCCATGTTTAGAGTTAGTTTAGTTTGGATCATAGTCATAGTCACGGTCCATGTTTAGAGTTAGTTCGCGCTGGATTATCCGCTTCCAGTCCCTCGTCATAGTTCGTTTCTTGTTTTGTTTATCGACCTAGATTCCTGCCTTGCCCCGTGTATGCCTGTTTGCCAGTCGCCTGACCTCTTGCATGTTTGTGGATTACGTTTTGGATCACGTTTTGGATTTGTCTGCCTGTCTCTCTTTCTAATAAACAACTGTTCATCCGGCACTTGCATCCGTCCTATCTCTGCTCCGTCACGATTCGTGACGACTTTGACTTGTATTTAAACAAAAACACATATAAAGACAAGTTACTTGATGTTTTACTTAATCAACTGCATAGTTTTTTTTTTCGATAAATGTTTATTTTGAAATTGATACATGCAACACGTTCCAAAAAAAGTTGGGACAGGGGCAGTTTAGGACTAATAGTGATGTGAAAGAAGGTGATGTGAAACAGGTGAGGCAATCGTCTAATCATAGTATATAAGGAGCCTCCAAAAAAGGTGGTAGGATTTTGGACATTTCACTTTCTACAGTGCACAATATAATTAAAAACTTCAAGGAATCTGGTCAAATCTCGGTGCGTAAAGGGCAAGGCCGAAAACCACTTCTAAATGCGCGTAATTAAACTTCTAAATGCGCGTCTAAGGGATCTCCGATCCCTTAGACGTCACGGTCTTAAAAACTGTAATGAATCTGTAATGGATATCCTGACATGGGCTCAGGAATACTTTGGTAAACCTTTGTCAGAAACACCATTCGCCGCTGCATCCACATATGCAAGTTAAGGCTTTACTATGCAACGCAGAAGCCGTACATCAACACAGTCCAGAAGCACTGCCGAATTCTCTGGGCTCGGTCTCATCTGAGATGGACAGCAGCACAGTGGAATAGTGTGTTGTGGTCCGATGATTCAACATTTCAAATAGTTTTTGGACAAAACAGCCGTCGTGTTCTCCGGGCCAAAGAGGAAAAGGACCATCCAAGCTGTTATCAGCGTCAGGTCCAAAAGCCAGCATCTGTCATGGTATGGGGGTGTGTCAGTGCCCATGGCATGGGTAACTTGCACGTCTGTGAGGGCCCCATTAATGCAGAAAGATATGTACACATTTTGGAGCAACATATGCTACTATCCAGAGCAGGACAACGCCAAACCACATTCTGCCCGGATTACAAGTGCATGGTTGCGTAAGCAGAGAGTGCGGGTGCTAGCATGGCCTCCCTGCAGTCCTGACCTGTCTCCGATTGAGGGTGTGTGGTGCATTATGAATCACAAAATAAGGCAATGAAGGCCCTGTACAGTTGTGCAGCTGAAGCAATACATAATGGATGAATGGGGGAAAATTCTTCTTGCTAAACTTAACCAACCGGTGTCTTCAGCGCCCAAACACTTAATAAGTGTTATTAAAAGAAAAAGTGATGTTACACAGTGGTAAACAGTTGACTGTCCCAACTTTTTTGAAGTGTGTTGCAGTCATCAGATTTGAAATGAGTGTATATTTTCAAAAAATAATTTAAATTCACAAAGTAAAACATCAAATAATGTGTTAATAATGTGTTTTGAATATACTACAGGGTGAACTGAATTTTCAAATTACTCTTGGTTTTTTTTTGCTTTTTCCATACTGTCCCAACTTTTTTGGTTTTGTATGATTGCATAATCCATATATCCTTCCTACATGATATTTAATATTGTGTGTGTACAGAGTGCATTTAGGCGGTTCCAGCATGATGAACTTTATTAAAATGAACGGAAATGCCAGACGATGACTTTGCGGCTTCATCGAGTCATGTTTTGCACTGATCCTCCTCATGTTCATACATCTGGTCCGCTCTCTGTCTCTCTCCCTTCCTTATTTGTGTGGCTGAGATGCTGAGACAGCAGAAAGCATGCACTGGATCTGGCCTCTGTAGAGCGAGCTGATGTATAATAATGGTCATACATCTCACGACCATCCACATACACGCTATGATTTATGAGCGTCAAGTATGATCTGCCATATCTCACTCTGTTTCCTCTCTCATTTTCTCTGATTGTCTCCGTGCTTCTCTTTGTCCTTCATGTTCTGTTTTCTCATTCTCACACGCTGTATTAATCCTCTTTGCATGCATTAATGAAATTTCCATATTCTGTTAAAAAATAAAAATAAAATAAACGCTTTTAGTTTCCAGTCTTACAATCTGGCTAAGCACATAAAAGGGTTAGTAGAAGTGTGGAGTGATGCTTTGACATTCGCTTGGAGCAGCAGAAAAAAAAACAAAGACGTTTGGGAGCTGAGGGATGGATCGCTGGATGCAGTGTGTTTGGGAAACAAGACTGAAAAGTTATTTGTTCTCTTTTACTTGATGACCTTCAGGTTACACTATCATTGCGATTTTCTTACAAGTTATGGTAGCAATACAGCAATCTATTTTTAAGATATGATGCTGATATTAGAGCTCTGGGTATTGGCTGATAAACTGCTTTCCTGGCATCCTCTAATTAACAGAATAGCTCTGTAAAAGCTTTTGGTGACAATTTATGGTGGTGTGCTTTAAGCAATTTTCATGTCCTGTGTTCATGTGCAAGATCTGTGTTGTGTCAGACGTTATCCTGGTCAGGGTTTTGGTGGATATGGAGCTTGTCCTGGGAACACTGGGTGTAATGTGGGAATACACTGTAAATAGAATGCTAGTCAATCTTAGGGCATCATACACATCTTCACACTTAGGGGCAGTTTAGTGTAACCAGTCCACTCACTGGCATGTTTTGGGAGGTGAGAGGGAACCATTGAACCCAGATGAACCCCACATAGGGAAAATATATTAAAATTGGACACAAAGAGTAACCCAAGCTCAGGATTTAACCTTGTAGCTCGGAGAGGCTTTTTGTCTGTACTGGAGGGAACGGATGTGAGGCAAGACATTACACATTCTGCTTGTGCCATTAACACATGTGACATGTTACTGCACTCTTAGAAAAGGTTTCCTAAAGGACAACCTTTATAAAGCGGTTCTACTTTGAACCTTTTTATATAAAGTGAAACATTATGGTGAAGGATTCTACATAGAACCTGAACGGCTCTCCGAGAGGACAAAGCAAAGAACCCTTTAGGTTGCTCTATGGAACCTCAGTGTTAATATAAACTATATGGTCAAAAGTATGTGGACACCTGACCATCACACCCATTTGTGGTTCTTCTCCAAACTTCTCCCATTTGTGGTTCTTCTCCAAACTTCTCCCATTTGTGGTTCTTCTCCACAACATTGGAAGCACACAATTGCCTAGAATGTCTTTGTATGCTGTAACATTGAGATCTCTCTTCACTGGACCTAAGGGAACCAAACCTGTTCCAACATGATAGTGCTCCTGTGTACAAAGTGAGGTCCATAAAGACATGGTTTGCTATGGTTGGAGTAGAAGAACAGTGGCCTGCACAGAGCCCTGACCTCAACCCCACTGAACACCTTTGGGATGAACACTGGATGGAACACTGACCACGTCCCAGGCCTTCTCACCCAACGTAGGTGCCTGACCTCACTAATGCTCTGGTGGCTGAATGAACAGTATTTCCCACAGCCATGCTCCAAAAGGATTTAGTAATCATACCATGACTAAACACAACTTTTTGGGTTTTTTTATTTTATTTTTTTAAATGGAAAGGTTGAGAGGATTGGTCATATTTCCTTGTGTTTGACTAATCAGCTACATTCACTACAGCAAACCCCACCAACATTTTCTGTTCTATGGCCCAAGAATTAAAATCAACATTAGTGGCTTAGTGGTTACGGCTTTGGCCTGCTTATAGGAAGGTTGCGAGTTTAAATCCCAGCACTGCAAAGCCTCCATTCCATTGGATCCTTGAGTAACAGCATCTGCTCAGTTGTATCCTGTCAAAATTGTAAGTCAAGTTAGCCAAATGTGTGCTTCTCATCCCTGACCAGGCGTTGAGGTCGTAACACCACTAATCATCCAGTCACAGTGTTGTCGTAACTTTTTACCCTAACTGTGTTTGACCAGCTCACACCATGTCATGTCTCCCTAAAACATTCACACACTATTTTAAATGCTAGGGAATTTTTCAGCATTCAGTAGCGCTGAAACGTCTTTTTGATTATAAGTTGAGTTTAGTTGCTTTGATTTGCTGCTGGTAGAA
This sequence comes from Ictalurus furcatus, assembly GCF_023375685.1. Classification (NCBI taxonomy): domain Eukaryota; kingdom Metazoa; phylum Chordata; class Actinopteri; order Siluriformes; family Ictaluridae; genus Ictalurus; species Ictalurus furcatus. The sequence continues at coordinate 20,696,271 of NC_071267.1, read as the reverse complement.
AGGTCAAAAAGACCTGCATGACTGAAAACAATCAGGGACATAATTACTCATGGCTGAAATTCGTTCTCTGATTGCCTCCGTTTCTTACTCAGCCTAAGCCCTGTGTCCTCCAGCATGTCTGATTCGAGGCTCGGCGATGCTCCATCAGGCTTCCTCTGTGCCCACATGGGGTTGTGTATGCCAGCGTGGAAACTCTCATAGCTCTAATAGAGGCCCATTAGTGTCGGCTCATGAGGCCTGAGTTCCAGTCGTTGCAGGTGTCGCTCTCCAGCCATTCTCGCACCAGAACCCATATTGAAATTTAATGATCTCACACTGCTAATGTGCACTGCAATATGTTCCTCACTGCAAACAGCAAATAAGTGTAGAATCGTGTTGTGTGTGTTTACTTGAACGCACTCACATAGAGAATATTGGAATCGCTCACTAAGATTTCATTTCTAGCTGCAGTTCTTGAAGATATTAAGTCAAGCCAGATACACACAGAGTGTTTGAAGAGCTATTCCCAGATCACAGTTTAAGATCTCCTTCTATGGCAACGACTGCTTTCCTGTACACACAGATTTGTAATGGTGTCCTCACATCTGGGTTATCATGTAGCAAAAGGTGGAAATTAGTCTGAATTCAGAAGTGATTCAGTCTAGGATTTCCATCCATCCATCCATTTTCCATTTTCAGAGTCACGGGGAACCTGGAGCCTATCCCATGGAGCATCGGGCACAAGGCCAATAAAAGGGTGTACACCCTGGACAGGGTGCCAATACATCGCACACTACAAACACTTTGGACATGCCAATCAGCCTACCATGCATGTCTTTGGACTGGGGGAGGAAACCGGAATACCCGAAGGAAACTGTCGCAGCACAGCGAGAACATGCAAACTCTGCACACGCAGGGTAATGGCTGGAACTGAACCCCTAACCCTGGCGGCATGAGGCGAACCTGCTAACCACTAAGCCACTGTGCGCGCTAGGGTTGCCTTGTTCAGTAAAATGTCTCTTCTTTTAAGTAAAGAAAAAAAATATTTGATACTACATGCATGTTCACACTAAACTGAAGACAAAGAGAGTGGGTGTGAACAGATAACAGAGATAACAGACTCACTTTGAACTATTGATAAGCAGGAAATAGCTTTAAACAAGCTGAAGGCAGTGATACAGATTCAAAGCTAGAACAATACCAAAACTACAACAGACCAGAACACGACCAGATCTAACATAGACTAGTAATCATACTTGGCTCTATGACAATGAAATAAGAGTACTGAGCAGCATAAGAGTACTGTACATGAATGTTGCAATGACGTGGGAAGACTGAATGACTGAGCAGGCTGTTTAAAGTGTCATTGACTGTCTGAGGAACAAGCTGCAGGTGTTATATATACTCCAGTGAACACTGCTGAGGATGAAAGGCTGAAATATCAATTAACATAATATTTAATATAACATTCTCTTTTGCAGACTTTTTAGAAATCAGATTCCAACTTCTAAAATATTTGGATGGAAACATTATTCTCAGACTGAGATTCTTTTATTATAAAGATAATTTTATCTTAACAGTTTGATTCTTACACATGCAGAATATTCGACAGGACAAAAACACTGAGGATTGAATGTAGGATTAACTACACTATGATGCATTTTAAAGAGAGAGAGAGAGAGAGAGAGAGAAGGGAAGAATATTTTAAAGAACTGTCCATCCTAGTGGATCTGGAAGACTTTACTCTTCGATTAGTTCACTGAACAGTTGAATGATTCCAAACGTGGCACAGGAAATATGGAGCACTTGTCATGGCAAATAGAAAAATCATCCAATCATAGCCAAATCGATCTGAACATTCTCAGAACGGCTGAGAAGTGCATCACGATCCCTGAGAACCTGCTTGGAATTAACTTCCTGAACCTGGAGATGAAGGTTACATCCACTGCACAGTATCACAGCAAACACTTTTTGTATATTTAACGCTAAAGTTGCAATCCTGAGAAATAAATTTCCCATACACACCCATTCATGAGAGCAACTGATTGAAATCCACAATTGTACATCAACTAGAGCAGGGGATCTCAGAGCTGATGTCCACATTAATACATTTGTAAGATTTGAAAAAGCATCTTTTTCTTTGTTTTGTGGAAATTTTGTGCAAGTTTTGGCCTTCCATCCAAACCTGAATCTGCGTTTTTGTCCAGTGAAAACTGAGCATTTTAAACATACCATCCCAAGTGAATAAATTTGAAAACGCTGTTTTGAAGTTGTAGTTTGGACTGAGAAAACTTAGACTTTAAAACAATAATGACGTGTTTTAAGTCACGCGGCGCAGTCATTCATCTGACTGATTCAACTCAAAACAAACAATATGGTGGACGATGTTGTATTGCAGTTGTTGTGCCTGCTATTCAGTTTGATAGCTTTATTAACAATTAATGTCACTTTGCAACTTTATAGTCTTGAGTTACCCGCAGGAACAGTTCCACCTCTTCGTCTGTCCATTTAAAAAACTCTGTGTTTTTCCTTGACATTGCCTTATCAATTCAAAGAGACTACAAGTAAATAAAGACTTGATGGAAATGATGCAGGCCAAGGCTGCTTACATTTTTACGCATGCACAGGGATATAGGGATGTAAGCATTTTCAGATTGAATCCACAGTTTGAGTGTGGATGAGGAATTTTTGGAAAACGTTTGAAAACGCTAGTGTAGACGGAGAGAAAATGAAAATGCAGCTTTCAGATCTATCCAGATTAATGTGGATGCAGGCTTAGTCTTTTCGACTGGTCAGGTATCCAAAGCCTCAACAGCTCAAAAGCAAATAGTAAATATATAATGTCAACTTTAACCTAGCATGTTCTATCTGCAAAAACAAAACAAAAAATCAGGATTAAAGAGCTCTGTGGCTGCAATAAAAAAGCCAAAATATTATTGTATACATTTAAGTCATGAGGATAATATTCGAATAGTTGGATTGTGATTATTCTGTGCCAAGAAGGTCCGTGACATTTATTTTAGATTTTTTATTTTTTATGACTCCTTTTTAAATATATTTTTTAAATTACAACTATATACAACAAAGCCCAGGATCCGCCCAGGATCATGAAATGTCATGAAAAGTCATTACTATCGACAAAACAAGCAACAGACAAAGTAATACCCATAACTATAACTAACATACACAGGGGTACCAAGTACGATTAAAATCTCAGTTAAAATGCTGTAGAGAACGATCTGACATTTATTATAATTTGAGAAACCCTGAACTAGAAGATCATCTATATCATCATCATCAGAAATCATCTATATACTTCTAATCATAGATTACACTCTCCATTTGAATGATTTAGTGAAGGCAGGAAAGAGGTGCACCATCACACACACAAAAATGTGTCCTTGCTTTTAGTATCTCTAGTACAAGCTTTTTTTTCTTTGCTAAAAATGCATTAGCATTTAGCTAACATACCCAGGAGGCCAGGCCCAGGAGGGACTTGCCCAGTTCTACTTTTTTGCCCTTTACCTTTCTCTCCATCTCTCCTGGTGCTTTTAAATTTTCTTTTTATTTTCAAAGCCATCCATTACCACAGTCCTGGAGAATCTCTCTGGAATTTGACCCAACACCAGAGAGAGAGAGAGCCATGGAGTCTCGAACCACAGTTCGAGTTATTGTGTATTTCACTTTTAGATTAAACAGTCAAGAGTTAATAAACAGCTGTTTACAGCTCCATAAATCTCATTTATCTCCCAATTGTATTAACCTAATTTAAATAATAAAATATCCAAATATTCTGTTTAGTGAAGGAAAAGCCTTGTTAGGTTTTTTTTTTTATTAGGTTGTTGTCAAGTCCAATTATAATGAAATAGACATGCACAAATATTATTAAAGCTCAGGGTTTTGGAATGGAAATGATGAGAAGAGGCTAAGTCCTAGTATTAACCTGTCCTTAAAGACTGTACACTATAGCAGCAATTCTTGTTATTGCTGGACACAATGAACACATTGTAACAACAAAAACAACAATAACAATAATCTTTATTTATATGGCACATTTCATACAAAAAGCATTTGAAATTGCTTGGCAAAATGACAGTTATATAAAACGGTAAAAGAATAAATGGCAAAGGATATAGCATTAATGGATTAGCTTTTAGCAAGTTTGCCTCGCATTTCAGGGGTTGGGGGTTCGATTCCTATCTCCACCTGGCATGCGCGGAGTTAGCATGTTCTCCCGTGCTTCGGGGGGTTCCTCCACCTGTCCAAAGACATGCATTGTAGGCTGATTGGCATCTCTAAATTGTGTGTGAATGTGTGTGTGATTGTGGCCTTTGATGGGTTGGCACCCCGTCCAGGGTATCCCTAAGTTCCCTGGGATAGGCTTCAGGCTTCCCACGACACTGTGTAGGATAAATGGTACAGAAAATGGATGATTGGATTAAAAATATGTTAACGAAAGAAGGGTGACTCCTTACAAGCTGGAATTCAAAACAGTGCGAGTCTCAGCAGACTCTGAGACCCTTGCACGGAGCCTAACCCCCTTGCTTCCTTAAATGGGCTGCCTCCTAAATGCAAGCACACCCCTGGCACAAAGCTTAAAGGTGAGCATCCTATGTTGTATTGAAACTTTAATGTCAAAATAATTTTCAAGTTGGATATTCGTATTTTGTGTACAAAACAATGACAATGAAATTTAAGTTTGTCTCTCTTGCATTGTAGCATTCTATATGGTATTTCTATTATGCGTCTGTTTTCTTTCTCTCTATTTTACTCTTGACCAATTCCCACCCGTCAGCCAGCTCTCCCCTATCATGCGACCTACCGATCGGGGTAACACACTAGAAGGGAAGCATTATCTGCCCTCTTCTGTATGCATGAGCTCACGATTGTTTACGATTGGCTAGTGTCACTGTGATTGATGTGGAGAGTTAGTATGTCATCCCTCCCACCCACTGAGGCTTTTCTGTTACATGAGCCTGCATATATCATTCTTACTATATACACAATCTTTCTAAATGTGCACCTCAATAGTGGAGCTAAGTGGCTAGTATATTTTGTCCTCCATCAGCACTCCTGCCATAAGATAGTGAGCTCAAAATAAAACAAATGTTTTTTTTTCTCTGTTAAGTTTCAAAATAAGACAACAGCAGCTTCCATATTAAATATTTTTCTGTGCTGGAATTGATAGAATCAGTTTGTAGAAGAAGTGCTATAATTTCTAAGTAATTCCACTAAAATGTACTACTTGTCCTCATATTCAATTCAATTCAATTTTTATTTGTATAGCACTTTTTACAATGGACATTGTCTCAAAGCAGCTTTACAGAAACATGTAAACACAGGATACAGATTTTAAGTGTGTGGATTAATCCCTATTGAGCAAGCCGATGGCGACGGTGGTGAGGAAAAACTCCCTAAGATGATACAAGGAAGAAACCTTGAGAGGAACCAGACTGAGAATGGAACCCGTCCTCATCCTCATATTGTACAAAGTATGCTTAAATATGAGGACCACATATATTTTCATATGGATTGGTTTTGGTAAGAGTGATGTATGCAGATGTCTTGTGTGTAAGAGAACCCTTGATCGATCTGTGTGCTTGTGTAAGAATTAATCTGGACTTGGTTCGTTTAGTTGCTACTGAATTCAAAAGCCAGCTATGAGTCACTGCTGTGGCTTTGTTTTGTACAACAGACAGATCCATCCATTCATCTTCAGTAACCTCTTTATTCTGAGCAAGGTCACGGTGGGGCATGAATACACCCTGGATGAGACACCAGTACATGGAACGGTACCGTGCGCGCACACATTCACGCTATACAAATAAATTGAATTGAAAATGTTTTCTGGCATTTAAAAAAAAAATCGTCTAGGAATAACAATCTGGATCTAACGATATTCAATCTAAGGATTAGGTTTTTCAAGGTCAAAAATGACTGCAATATTCTTTTATAATTATCATACAGAAATATGCTTAAAAACTTGGGTGAGCAACACTATGGCAGCAATACTTGACAGAAAAAAGCCGCACGTCACTCACCTATGTACACGTCGAATCACAAGCAAGTCAAACATCAGCAATCTGACAGCTGTTACATCCCACGAACTTCACCGTAAACATTTTCCTCACCTTTTTAATATGCAAGAGTTGTCAAACTGTCACAACCAAAATAGAAGTGAAAGGAGATCTCAGTGAGACAATGAAAAGAAAAGCAGACAGATAGACAGGCAGGTGGATGGATAGATAGATAGATAGATAGATAGATAGATAGATAGGTACTTTGTTGGAAATATTGTTTCAGCAGGCAAATTGTGTAGAATACACATAACGAATGGTACATACCGTACATAAATAGCAACAGAATTAGATTCAGTGGTAATTAGGTAGAAAGTACAACTTGCACAGCATTCACTTTTTGCTTAGATCTGATCTTACAGCCTTCATGACTCATGACTTCATGACTTTGATTGGATTTTGAATGTAAGTCAGTCACATTTATGTATAAAGCACATTTAAAAACAACAACTGTTGACCAAAGTGCTGTACAGTTGAACCAAATAAATATGGCACATAACAATACAAGTAAGAATACTACATTTAAACAGATTCAAAAGCTAAAACAAAGAGGTGTGTTTTGAGACATGATTTAAAAACCTTAATGGTAAGTTTGCAATGTAAACAGACCTCCTCCCTGAAATAACCTGCAGTTAATAATCACTAATGTTATGCGAATGATCCACATGCATCAACTACACTGAAAATACAATATTTTGAATAAAATCCATTATTGTAGCAAACAAAAATGACCAGATGCATTGTTTGCAGGGTTTTTTTTTTGTTTTTTTCCCCCCAGATATTACTGGCACTTAGTGATACTGTATGTCCTGGCTAGGCATGTGGCATCTTAATTTTTCCTGCTTGTGATTTCCATCCATCCATTTTCCATACCGCTTATCCCACACAGGCTCACAGGGGAGCCTGGGGCCTCTCTCAGGGAACTCAGGGCACAAGGCAGGGGACACCCTGGACAACCCAGTCTCACACACATTGATACTACGGGCAATTTGGAAATGCCGATCAGCTTACAACGCATGTCTTTGGACTGAGGGAGGAAACCGGAGTACGTGGAGGAAATCTCTAAAGCACGGGGAGTGTATGCAAACTCTACGTAGAGAGGGTGGAAGCGGGATTCGAAACCCCAACCCCGGAGGTGCGAGGCAAACATGCCAACGACTAAGCCATTGTGCACCCCTGCTTGTGATTTATCATTAAAAAATTGTGATAGATGATTTAATCATCCAGAAACAACTGCTTAACTAGACAGGAAATCGAGCACTTCCACCATTTCAGGTTTACAGGATAGTACAGGAAGGTGTAATATTAGCTGTGCAGTCGGGAACTGCTGGCCGGCAGCGCCCAACTGCAAAGTCTCAGCTGGATGCTGGATTTTTATGTGATTTTGCAGTTTTTCATTTTCAGTAGAACCTTTTACATATCGCTTGCCTAATATCCACACATCTGACAGTTTCTCTGTTGATCTGCTGCATCTGAGCAAAAAATCAATGTATTTAATCGCTTTATAATTATAATCAGTATAAATTGTTCGATTTGACATCATTGTAGATCTGTTTAATCCTTTTAGGTCAACATTTTCATCCTTTATTCTCTTTCAAAAAATGTTGATGGCATTCCTAATAAATATTGGACGTTGTCTAATGTTATCTAAGACACATCATACTTTGATAGATTTTATTTCATATTAAGGACCTTAAGTCATCTGTACAGCACACCTGTGCTAATCATTCCAGATTCTTATGTCAATTGGCTCATCGCTTGTTTTATTGGGGAGAAGAAAAAACTCATTGTGGCTCAAAGTGTGGCAGAAGTCATTGCCTATTGTTTCAGTATGCACGTGGTACATAAACTATGCACACATTACCAAGTGCACAGTTAAAACGTTGTGTAGTTTAGTGTTTTATTTTGAACATGTAAAATTAATATGACTGCTCGGGGGGCACGGTGGCTTAGTGGTTAGTACGCTTGCCTTACAACTCCGGGTTGGGGGTTCAAATCCCGGTGCCGCCCCGTGTGTGTGGGTTTTGCATGTTCTCCCATAGTTTTGGGGGTTTCCTCCCCAGTCCAAAGACATGGACTGTAGACTGATTGGCATTTCCAAATTGTCTGTAGTTTGTGAACGTGTGTGCGATTAAGTCACACCTCGAGTTCCCTGGGATAGGCTCCAGGTTCCCCCACGACCCTGTGTAGGACAAATGGTATAGAAAATGGATGTAATATGACTGGTCAATTGTTAGTATCAAGTCAAGGATTTTTCAAGTGTTCTATTCATTTAGAAACAAAATTTTACTATATATGCTGTTCCAAAATGTTAGAGCAATGCTTAACATTGACTAATTAGCTAGTAGGCAGTACCTCATGTTATGAATACTGCATCAAAATCCATAACCCATTCATATGCAATGATTATATAAAAAAAACGAAGATTAAGAGCACAAAACAATTTGAACATGCTGGAATGTGTATGCGCGCTAACTATAAAAAAGAGAGGTGAGCAAATTTGTGTGAAACCAGAGCAAATTTATGTGTGTGAGTATGTGTATATTTTTTGACCATAATAAAAGAACACCGTTATGAGAGTTGAAGGGTTATTGATGTAGCTTGTAATGAATGCTGTGGAATTTTGGCAGTAAAATAATGCTTGTTACTGCACCTTTTCTCCTTTACCAAAGTATCCAGTCAATAACAGTGCAGTAGTCGAGAGTACGTATATCGTGGAGCTCAGTAATCACTTTCATCTGATTTGTAAGAATACACATTACTGCTATCTTTTTGGGGATTTGCATTGGAACATTTTGTTAATTAGTGCTAGAAATTAGAATATGCAGTTAATTATCTAGCGTGTGTGTGTGTGTGTGTGTGTGTTCTCAGTGTCCTTGTGAGTTGGAGCAGTGCAGATAATATGTTGGTGTCTTGTGTCTTTGAGTGGAGGTTAACATCTCACAGATAATGCCTCAGGGCCTGCAGCTAACAATGAAGTGCACAGCGTGTGTATATGTGTGTGTTTCTGTATGTAGGTTTTTTTCTCTCTCTCTTATTGCGTGGTTCCGGTGCAGACGGGTGAGTTTGTTGCAGCTCTGGGATGGGCGGACTGACTTTGATCTTGTGTGAATAACAATCTCATTCTCTCCACACTTCACAGCTCCATCAGCAGAAGCTTATTTTGCAGAGCTGCCTCAGTGAAAGGGGAGTCTCCAAGCATTTTCACACTGAAGCTTTTTTTTTTCTTCCCCCAGACCTGAGCACTTTGAATTGAAGAGTTTGGTTTGTTCAAGTGTGAAAGCTGTTTTCTTGACCCAGTGTGTCCTGGGACTGCTCCAAACACTACGGATTCACCCTAAGTAAACCTGGGTACTGGATACACCATGTGTTATAAAATAGTTCAGATAAAACCTGTTCAGAGAACCTTTGAGGAATCCTTTATTTCTAGGAGTGTTATCTTTTGGAGTTCCTCTACAGAAGAAGTGATGGATAAACGTGCAGTGTAATATAGAAGAAATTCCTCCGTGTTAAGACAAAAACAAGCCTATAAATAATCATAGGTATAAAAACATCTTCACACACATACACACCCACTAGACCCATATCTGCCCTTATTAGAGCAGAGAATGAGGCAGCGAAGGGGTGCGTAAGTGGAAGCGGGCATCTGTGTATTTGAAGGAAAGTATGACGGAGTGAGATTATGAGTAAGTGTGTGTGTGTGCTGGGTGAAGGACATTAAAAATGTCGGCTGGTGAAAATGATTCCGTATTCTGTGCAGAGGCTCACTTGCATGATTAGAGGATGGGAGTGATGGAGTGGGGGAATTTGCCTTCATCTAGCTCTCACTCAGTGAGATAGCTACCCCTCTGCCTCTCACATCCCCTCCCTCTCTACATTCTGGCTTGTGTTGGTGCAGTACTGCAGTCATCTCTTTGCATTATCTGTTCCAGTGCCATCAGCCCACCCCCCTAAGGAGCACCCTTATTTCTACTGTACGCTTACTAACATATCCGGTGTGTGTGTGTGTGTGTGTGTGTGCATGTGTGTGGTGATTGCTGCTCCTGTTATCCTTTCCAGATATATTTGGATGTCCAGCACACCAGAGGTAAAATCTAGTGGTAAAGCCATTGTGTCACCATTGCCATCGCAGTAGTTGCTAATGTCAGTGTTTTTAGTCCATTAGTGCTGCTTATCAGCTTTGCTGAGATGAGAGGCCATTCTGTTACAGCACTTGTTTAGAGGGTTCAATAGCAGCCCCAGTACTGATGGACAGGGTGATGGATTATCTATTGACAGTTTTAAACAATGGCTCTGTTTAAAACTGCTCAAATAATGGGCTACAGTAACTTTAAACCACAGACAAATGCTTCTCCTTTTCATACAGAACAACTCCAGAACAAAGCATGTGTATAATTTATAGGGGGTTAAAACAATGATAGTATCTGTATCTGTTTAGTGCTACATGTGAGACCCAATGTGGGTGTGGCCTAAACCAGAAGTTGTTTTTTTTTTTGTTATTTATTTATTTTTTAAATGTAATGTCTGGGGGCATGGTGGCTTAGTGATTAGTACGTTTGCCTTGCTCCACGGTTGGGGATTCAAATCCTGCCTCGGCTCTGTGTACGCTGAGCTTGTGCTTCGAGGGCTTCCTCTGCATACTCCGTTTTCCTCCCTAGTCCAAAGACATCTGTTGTAGGCTGATTGGCATTCACAAATTGTTCATGGTGTGTGTCCGGGGTGTCCCCTGCCTTGTGACCCAAGGAATAGGGGATAGGCTCCAGGTTCCCCCGTGACCTTGTGTAGGATAAGCGGTATGGAAAATAGATGGATGGATGTAATCTATTTATATATTTTGCATTCTTAAATCCCTCTCGCACAGTTATTATTTGTGTTTGTGCCTACGATATTTTTAGCTAAAGGAATTTAGTTTGTTCTTTTTCCCAAAATATATATACAAACTAATAGGCTAATTGAAAGCACCGCACCCCTGACCAGGCAGGTACTAAGGATGCTGTAAATGCATCGCATGTTAATGAACGTGGGCTTTTTTTGTCCCACAAGCTTCACATCAGACTGCTGGTTTACACCTGTATGAAAGAAAAGAAAACTCCAGCTCGTGCAATTTTTTGTTGCGTCCTGCAGGAACCCGGTTCCAATGCACACCTCTAGTCTCAGCCAGGTGCCCTGTGAATCTTTCCGGCTTATAACCTTGTCTTAGAAAGAAATCACAAAATCACATATACATTACAGTACAGTGAAGTACAGTATTTTCTTCACATATCCCAGCTTATTAGGAAGTTGCACAGGGTCAGTCATGATACAGCACCCCTGGAGCAGAGGGGGTTAAGGACCTTGCTAAAGAGCCCCAGTGGCAGCTTGAACCCCCAACCTTCTGATCAGTAACCCAAAGCCTTAATCGTTCAGGCACCACTGCTCTTTATTTATAGCTGTATTTGTGTCTGTATAGAACATATTGTTTGTTTAATCTGAATCATGTATTCGGTTTTATTCTTAATGGATACTGCACAAACTACAGAACATTTTGGACAGTACTCATCACAAAGATCTTTATTAAACATAAAATTGAGCAAGAGATTAATATCACCAAATTGCACCACTGAGCTCCAGAGGAGATCTGCCCTCCCAGTGGTCATTGGACTCGCAACCTCTTTACAACACTCACTTACTCACTCACTTTCAGTAACTGCTTATCCTCACAGTGGATCCAGGAACACTCAGGATGAGACAAGAATATACCCTGAATGGAATGCCAGTCAATCACAGGGCACCATGCACACACTCATTCACACTTAGGGGCAATTTAGTGTAGTCAGTTCCCCTACATGCAAGTTTTTGGAAGGTGGAAGGAATCTTTACTCTATTGCTTTAAGTGGAAAGTTGTCTCAAACTCCGTAACAGCCTTGGTAAGACATTCTGTCTCATCCGAAGACTTTTATTGTTAATGTGAGACCGAATTGAAACTTTTCCTGATGAAAGTTCAGCACTTCCATAATAAGTGTTTCAACTAAATTGGTTTTCTTCTCGTTTCTCATGTTAAAAATGTTGAAATTCTCATCTGATACAGTGCTGAAAATCTTACAGCTTCTCATAAGTGAGGTAGGATTGTAGCATTCACTTACCAAACACTGTTGCTATGCAGTGATTGCTGAACTGATAATGTGGATGTGCTGATGGGATGACGGGCTGACAGGCTCATGAGGGGCTGTTTATTTGTTGCAGAGCATCTTTGCCCAGTTCCAGTACAGCAGTGAGAAGGTGCTGCCCTCGGATGCCCTGCGCAGTGCTCTGGCTAAGACCTTCCAGGATGAGCAACGCTTCCAGCTGGGCATTATGGACGACGCTGCCGAGTGCTTTGTAAGACCTATTAGCCTGCATGTCTCTATATCTCTTTTCACCCTCAGCTACTCTGCTCTGATTCTCTTTTCATTGTTTTCACCCTTCCCATGTCCTCCTCTCTCAAATTTCTTTTTCTCTGTTGGATTCCATTGTCATTGATCTGATATTGATCTTGTTCTTCTTGTGTGGATATTTGTATATACACACGTTGGTTTGAGGAACGTGGGCAAAGAAAGTAGGTGGGTTGACACCTACTGTAGGGAGTCAGAGGTAGTTACTAATGTTTAACACATCTCAGTGGTAGGGCTGCCTTTGCATTATATAATGACAGTGACAATGACAAACAATGTCTTTTCTTTTTGTGCTCCTTCATTTATTTTTAATTCATACACTCATAGTTTATCAGTTAGTCCATAATTACATTGATTAGTTCACTGCTGTAACAAGCTGCGTCAGACTAGTCTTCACACCCCTTCACTTATCCCAAACCTGATTATTCAGCCTGTACCTGATTAAGGCGTGAGGCTTCTGTTTATCTAACATTTATGGCCTTAAAGGACACACTGCTAAGACATCAATACTGATAATTGCCTTTAAGCAAATAAGTGATTGAGGAGTGTGGCTGAGATCATTCACAGGCTTAGCAATTGACGTTCACTTGCTGAAGGAACCTCTGATCGGCTCCATCTTAAATAGCTATTTATATGCAGCTGATGTTTTATGTGTCAGGACTTTGTACATGCTACATTTGAGAACATTTGTTCCCTGGGTCACAAAAGACGACGTCATCAGAGTGTTATTTAGTTCAATTAGCGGCTCTCTGGGAGTTCTGCAGCGTGGTGCTGTTTCAGGCTTCAGCTCAGTATTTTTAACTGAAGAGCTGTTAAATCTGGTCGCGACTGTGAATTTGGACTTTATTTGAGTAGCTCATTTGTGAGGCAGAGACAGGCACTGGGCCAGACGAGTACTCATCGTGCCTTATACCACGCGTGTGTGTCACTGCCTCCCAGTGTGAAGAAGAGATGGAGGCTGCACATTAGAAGCACTTTTCATTTCCTCTCTAGTTACATGCTCCACACATCTGCACCGCTGCGGATAACAGAACTCCATTACTGTCTGAGCAGGAAATGACACACACACTTTACATACTGACAGTGTTATAGTTCACCCAGTTTTAAAAGGTTGTGTAGATGTAGCCATGAACTATCTGTTGAAGAACGGGAGAAGATGGTGATGTATAGTCTTCCAAGTCTCTAGCTGAAGATTTCTCTCTCTGTGTGTCGTCCTTCTTTCCTTTTTCTTCCATTTCTTCCACTTGCACTTTATCTCTGTCTTCCCCATTGTGTATCCCTGCACCAGGAACTAGCAGCGTGATCGATTGATTTTAAATTTCTTCAGCCGGGGAATCAAAACGGCTCTTATGAAATATAGATGTGTTCTTTTCTCTTGATCAGATTAACGTGAAGTGAGTGCTGACAGTGAAAAATGAATAAACGAAACAGACCGGCCCGGCTTTCTCGACACGCACAGACACACAACTCGCTTTTCACACAGCACACAGCAGCAAAGCCCTTGTGCAAAATATCCTAGACATCCCAGACAGTTCAGGCGAACAGAAAGCACACACACACGCACAGCTTCACACCGAGAGAGGTGAAAAATGTATTCATTTTTTTTTCTCTGGATAGGAGAACCTGCTCATGCGTATCCACTTCCATATTTCCGATGAGACTAAGGAGGACATCTGCACAGCCAAACACTGCATCCCACACCAGAAGTTTGCTATGACACTATTTGAACAGGTCAGTTGTATTAACATGTATTGTCTTTCACTAACAACCCCCTATGATGTTTGTACCATCAACTCTAGAACTACTTACACCTTTCATGAAAATGAGGGAAATGTAGTGATATTTTCAGCTTAAAAATCTGTGAACGAATGAATAATAAATATTGTGGTAGGTCTAACGGTAGGTTTAATGGTATTCCTGTGATCATTTGAATGTACGCTGCGTTTCATAAGTATTCACCCCCTTCGACTTTTACATTTATACATTTTGTAGTGTTAATACAGTACCTGGAACTGAAATGGACTTAATTAGGGTCATAGGTCATGAATCTGCAGAAAATAACTCATAATGTTGAAGTGTGAGGCAAAATTCAGTACATCTTACAAATAAATAAATAAATAAATAATCTAAACGGTGTGATTGCATGAGCCCCATAAATGACAGTAATTCTGTTGTAACCAAGCCATCAGATGTCACATAAAAGCATTGTATGATTTGGTTCATGCTGTTGTTTAAAGATCCGTATACAACCAACACTTAACCTCCTAGTTTTACTATGATAATACTTTGGCTCGGTTTTGTGACTCGTAGTCTGGAGGCTTTTGTGAAGCCCTTGTAGCAATTTCACCACGTTGTTTTGTGTGAAATTTATTTTCTACAATAAATTTTACCTGTTCTCTTGAAGAGTGCCAATAATTCTGGAGCCGGCAGTATATATCCCATATTTCCTCCTAATAGAATCATAACAGCAGTCATTTCTCTGCTATAAATCAGAGTTTGTCATGTTTTATATGTTTGTGTGTGAGGGTATGCGTGTTTCATTAATGATTTGACTTCCATCCATCAGTGTGTGTGTAACAGTTGCGGAGCTACTTCGGACCCTCTCCCCTTCATTCAGATGGTGCACTACATCTCCACCACATCTCTCTGGTAAGTGGAGAACTATGACACACACACACACACACACACACACACACACACACACACACACACACACACCAGGTATATCAGCGTGAGCCACACTTCACTGTTACTGCTTCAATTCAGCTGAGTGGGACTGACGGCTGTGCTGTAGAATTGATGGCAGAAGTGTGTGAAGGGAGAGAGGGAGGACGGAGGGAGTGAAGCCTAAACCCCAGCTCCACTCCCAGCATGCCTGCAAAGCTGAAATGGGGCTCTATATCACAGGTTATTAGCTGTCATTGCACATATCAGACCCTTGAGAGCCATTCCGTAGAGCGATGTAAAGGAAATCTTGGCTAGAAGGGATTCCTTCTCAGTCCTGCACACTTACCTACATAATCACTCACTTGAACACACTCACACGCACACACACACTCATTCATTCACACTACTTGTACTGTCAACTCAGTAATGTTATCCTGCTGCTCTGTTGGACATTAGAAAGTCTTAATTTATAAATCATTACATACAATTATAAATCACTTCCATTTTTTTCAGACAAGTACATGTTTTTGGTCATTGCCAGTACTGAAATGAGTAACCTACTCAGTATTAATCAATCAGGAGCATCAACAAACTTTTATTATTATTATTATTATTATTATTATTTTAGTTTTGATTGTTTTCCTTATATTAGCTTACATTACCTTACATTCCATCCAAGGATTTTTTTTTGTTGAGAAAAACGGTTTTTACCAATATGGAAAAGCAAATTATCAATAAAATCTCACGTCATCTTTTTCGTGTAAAAAAATATCTTTTCTCGTGTAACTTTAGCGCATAAATTCTATGTAGATATTTTTAATGTTGCGAATAAATAGTTTGGAAACAGTTTTTGTTGAGAAAAATGGCATTCATGCAAAAAATGTGTCACATGACAGAATTTATCCATCCGTCTGGGGAAAAATAGGGATGTGCATGCCATCCAGTGCACCATAAACGTATGGCACAAGACACACCAAGAAATTAGTATGCAATTTCCTTGGCTTCCGCGACATTCTGTAGCCTGATATAACACCGCATTACTTTTTCTTTAATAGCTGTAGACACAGCATATGATCAGCGATGGACGGTCGTTTTGCAAACCTTAAAATTTTCCCCCACTACTCTGTACTAGGCGCAGGTTGCCAGCTTGAACAGGGCGATGGCAATCTGCTTCCGGGTCTGAACCGGTGGTTGTGGCAACCTGCGATGGGTTCAGTCGCACCAGGACCAATTAATGTGCACAGCATCTCAAATGTGGGCTGTGACATTCTAAAATATCGTAGCCAGAGACTTCCTGTGAAGTGTCTCTCCACCACTACCTCCCAGACCCATGGGCTTCATTGCATAAAGGCAGTTACTTGGAGCCCTATTAGACGTGCAACTGCTCGTCTGATATGTAGCTTTTGTGTTGTGTACATTTTTTGTGCACATTATTGTGCACAGGCTAATTAGTGTACTGATTAACTCTTCATGCTGTGTTTTATGTTTAAGATGTTTTATCAGCGTACTTGTATTGCAGGAAGATTGCTGTAGTTCTTGATATTGTGTCGGAGCACAGTTTGCAGTCTGCTTTGCTTTGATTGCCACCATTAATCACCATTAAGGGTTTTTTTTTGGCAATTAGGTAACATTTTCAATATGAAACATTATAGATATAATCCATTGTTCCTCAAAAAACAATGCTGACTTTCTCCAGTATACTTCCCGTTTGCACCGTGGGTTACTGGCGTCAAGTTGTAGTCACAAACTGCTAAGTCAATAGCTCCATACGATCCAATATGTGTCAGAGGCAAGGAAAAAAAAGAATGATGGCTGTATGAGAGTGGTGTTTATTGCAAAAACTGCATGTGTGAGGTGGAAGGTATTCAGGTGATTGTCACAGCCCCTGGTGGCTAGGGAGTGAAATAGATCCCTTGTATTTGACAGGGTCTGGAAGATGTGTCACTTTTGCAGTTTTGTTTTTTTTGCCAGTTATAGTTGCTAAAGTTTTAGAAAGAATATTATTTGTTTGGCGGTCTGGGAAAACCCATCAGATGTTGCTGCACCACCTGGACACAAAATTTTGGAAAATTTTTGACAGCTGTCAGAATGGAATCTAGTTTTCATTCGTAGTAGTAAGTAGAATTAAATTGCTATTTCTTTACTTTTGGTTTCTGCAGATTCCTGCTAAAAGAGGATTTGAGTCCGTCCGTTATTTGTAGAGAAGAGGACCATTTCCTCTTGAGTCCTGACAGAGTGTTTACATTGCACAGTAATCCTCTTGAAGAGCCTGGCTGTCTTTATCCAATCGTATATCATATAAGGAAGAGACTCCAGCTTGTCATCGTGACTGAGGATTGTCCCTTGTGTATTCTGGATGTGTCCTCTCTCCTCCTAGCGTGTAACCTCTCAGTGCCACGTGTTAAAAATGACAGGGTGCAGTCAGAATGCAGATCAGCACTGAAATCCATCTACATTTGCCCAGGTGGACTCTCCGGTTGTGACAGAGGTCAAAAATTTCAATCAAATGAAAAGCAGCGAATGATCTATGAAGAAAGGCTACGAAAGCCTTTTTGTCTTAGAAGCGGCATGGTTTGACCGCCGTAGTAGACATGAGGGCAGCAGCGAAATCAATTTTATTTAGTCCACCAAGCTTGGCAGGCACGAGAGGTAGCAGATGTCTGCTCAGCTTTTAGTATGACTTGCTGCACACTCATAAACATCCCAGTTCACACTCATACCCCTTACCTCTCTCTGACTACACTCTCTCCTCTGTCTCTGTCCCACACACACACACACACACACACATAGACACACACACACACAATGCAGTAGAGTGTGTGGCTGTCTGCATCACAGCACAGTGTAGTAGTAAAAGTACAGAGTGTTCCTGTGTGCTAGATGCGCGGTCCCCATCATCCTGCCTGTGGTTATCACACAGCAGGCTCAGATCTCTCTCTCTCTCTCTCTCTCTCTCTCTCACACACACACACCAAAATTATTGGAACACATTGAGTGCAAAAATTATTGTAACGATTGGCTTACTTTTAATGGAAATAATTTTCATAAGAACGTAAGTATTATCTCTCAGATTGTATCAACATTATTAGCACCCCGAAATGCAACAACTGTCTCTCAGGTTCTTGTTTGAGCTTGTTTGAAGAAATGTAAAATTATGCAAAAATGCAAAAAAAAAAATTATCCAAAAATTGTCCTAATACTCAAAAACATAGTTTGTATGAGAAATATATTTATTAGAGAAAAAGTAAGTAGTTTCTCCAGTAAATAAAAATAAATATATTTCACCCGTCCTCTTAAGGGACTTCCATAATTCTCTCTCTCAGATGGATATCCGATCAGTCTGTCTCCAGATATACAATCCCCTCCAAAAGTGTTGGAACGGCTTTGCCATTTCCTGTTTGATTTGTTTTTGCTATACACTGAGTACATTTGGTTTGAAGTTGAGACAATAGATCAGAATTTTGGCTTTCATTTCCTGATATTTGCATCTAGACATGTTAAACAACTTAGAACACAGCACCTTTTGTGGCAGACCACCCAATTTTGGGGTGAGCAAAAGTACTGGCACAGGGGTTTGCATCTTGTGCTTTGTCCTCTATATTTCTCCTCTCTTAAGTCTTCTTTGAATGGTGGATTGTGATACTTTCATCCCTTCCCTGTGAAGGTTGTTGGTGATGGCACTGACTGGTTTTTGGGTTTTCTTCACAGCTCACACAATTTTTCTGTCATCAACTATGGTTGTTTTTGATCACTTGAAAAATGGGTGGGTTCAAACAAAAGGTGACATATCTAGATGTACAGTGCCTGCAACTAATATTGGCACCATTGGTAAATATGAGCAAAGAAGGCTGTGAAAAATTGTCTTTATTATTGAACCTTTAGCTTTTTTGTTAAATTAAAAAAAAAATCACAGAAATACTCTGCTGTCATGGATATCAAACAATTGCAAACACAACAAAGGTTTATCAAAAAAAAATCTTTGTTAAATATAGATGTGCAACAATTATTGATTTTGATGTATATATTTTGGAACAATGTCCTGCTAGAAGATCCAACCACGGCCCATTTGAAGCTTTCTGGCAGAGGCAGTCAGGTTTTCATTTAATATCTGTTGATATTTAATAGAGTCCATGATGCCATGTATCCTAACAAAATGACCAGGTCCTCTGGCAGAAAAACAGACCCAAAACATTAAAGAGCCACCACCATGTTTAATTGGGCACACATATATTTAACAAAGATATTTTTGGATAAATCTGTTCTGTGTTTGCAATTGTTTGATATCCATGAGAGCAGGGTATTTTTGTGAATTTTTTAAACAAAAGATCAAAAGTTTAAACAATTAAGACAATTTTTCACTGTATATATCAGGAAAATAAAGCTGAAAGTATGATCAGTCGTCTCATACAACATCTCAAACGCAGATGTCTTCACTGTATAACAAAAATAAAAGAATTGGCCTTGCCGTTACAATACTTTCGAAGGAGACTGTATGAGATGTATATGAAGGATATTATTTACAGTTGCAATCAAAATTATTCAACCCCCATTGCAAATCAGGTTTATTGTCAAAATGTTCAGATTTACAGCTGTTTGCAATGAACAAATCAAACAATAGCAATTGAAATAGTTCAACACAACAAATGTGTCAAGTGGTTTCCCAAAATTCAACAGAAAATGCAACTTTTTGCAATGATTTCTCCAGTCTCAAAATTATTCAACGAGATGCAGAGCTTCTGGCAGCGTTCTCATGAGCAATGGCCTCCGGTTCAGTAATATTCTTGGGTTTGTGTGCTGTAACTGCCTTCTTCAAATCCCACAAGAGATTTTCTATGGGGTTCAAGTCAGGTGACTGTGATGGCCCTGTAGAATCTTCCAGGACTTCTTTTGCAACCAAGCCTTGGTGGAATTTGAGGTATGCTTGGGATCATTGTCCTGTTGGAAGGTCCAATGATGCCCAAGCTTCAGCTTCCTCACAGACAGCATGATGTTTTCTCCTAGGATTTCACTGAATCCGTCTTGCCTTCCACACGCTGCAGGTTTCCAGTGCCAGAGGATGCAAAGCAGCCCCAGAGCATCACCGTGCCACCACCATGCTTGACTGTGGATACAGTGTTCTTTCTTTGTTCTTCTTCCTCCAGACATACTGCTGATCCATCGTGCTGAAAAGTTCCAGTTTTGTTTCATCACTCCACAGAACAGAATCCCAAAACTTCTGTGGCTTATTTATATGATTTTGAGCTGACTTTTCTTGTGCTTTTGGCTCAGTAGTGGCTTACGTCTTGGAGTTCTGGCATGAAAACCTTCTGTGTTTAGTACGCATCTTACTGTACTCACTGACACCTCAGTGCCTTTTTCCACCAAGTCTTGCTGCAGGTCTTTTGCAGTCACTTTAGGGTTTTTCACAACCCGCCTTCTCAGAAATCTGGTTGCAGCTATTGATAGCTTCCTTTTTCTGTCCTGTCCAGGTTTTTCATATGTTTTCTGCCCCTAGCCAGTTCAGGTATTTCATGTGTTCCAGCTCAAGCACACCTGATGCAACTAATCAAGGGCTTCATTAGTTGCATCAGGTGTGCTTGAGACAACACCTGTTTTGCATATTTGTGCTGTTGTGAGGGATTTTATTCAGGGGATTGAATAATTTTAAGACTGGAGAAGTCATTATAAGTTCCATTTTCAGTTGAATTTGGGGAAACCACTATTTCAATTGCTTTTGTTTGATTTATTCATCGCAAACAGCTTAAAGCCTGTACATTTTGACAATAAACCTGATTTGCAATGGGGGTCGAATCATTTTGATTGCAACTGTATAAGGGAAATCAAAGCAATATCTATATTTTTTTTATTTGCATTTACACATGAAGTGGGCGTGGCCTAAACAGGATGTTTGAACAGGCCTTCTTGCAATGATTTATACAATACATGCACCTAAAAGACACACTCATTAATAATGTTAGTTTCTTGATTAAAAGCAAAATGTGGGTTTGCACAATGGACACAATGTTCCGTGAAATTTACAGGAAACTGTAAGGTTAGCAAAAACCGGTACGCACAGTCAAAATTGTCTGTTAAATAACTAATATAAGAAACGCAGGAACGAAAGGTCAGATATTTCATCATTACGACTGATGGGACTGTTAAATCGTGCTGTCCGGAATGTTCCAAAATGCTGAGTGAGGTGGGAAGCAGCAGAGGAAATGGTGGACATTATTTGTCACCTTCACTAAATTTAACTTAAATCAGTTCCAATTTCCAACACGTCACACACTGGAAGATAGAAAGTGCTGTTTCTTGATCCTTAAATGGTTTCTGGAACATTCCAAATGATGAAGCTATTTAAAGAAGATTACTATGTGCCCGTACATGTGGAGTTTTAGACAACTGGACAGATGAGCAATTTTCTTTTCTTTTTCTGTCATGATTAATAAATAATTCCTGAATGTCGCCATGTCTCACTCTGTGAATTTCATAATCCTCAGATGTATTCTCCATAACGCGTACACTGCATACAAATGAGCATTTTAGTGAATATTTCAGTGCAGGCAATATAATGTATATGTTTATGCCTGATCAGCCAACATCTGAACACAATTCTGCCCCTTTCATCTTCAGGGTTAATTGACATTCTTCCATAAGAACAAGCACAATAGGACAATCGGTAAAGTCGTGCAGAGAGAGCTACAATCTGATTGATTGGATCCATCCAGTGTGTGTGGCTGTTTGGTTCGGTGCTTGTATGCGTAGTTGTTGTCGAGCCCTTGGGGGTCTGTCTCGGCACATTTCCCCCATCATCAGGACATGCTGACAGCCAGCGCAGTGCTGGAGATATGCTTCTGAAACAGTGAAGTAAGCTTTGGGAAATTTTAGCTGCTAAACTTCTTCCTACTGCAGTTAATGTGGTGATGGATACTAGATGAAGCACGGCTCCATTTGCCTCACATGCCTCCCAGTGAATACTGATTTGCTGAGAACCAGTAACCACTTCATGAGGACATTTTACAGACAACTTATGTTTGACACATTTATTAGATACATTTAAAGAGACTGTGATTGGTATTTGCGAGCTATCAGTTTTATCAGGAAAATATATTCAATAAAAAGTCGGGCTCTCTTTACATTTGAGCACGTGGATGTGCAGTGGTCAATAACAGCCAGAGTAGATTTGGACTGCTGCCAGAAACTGGAATGTTCAACATCTGGTTTTACATTAATAATTGTGTTCCATTTTTAATGGTCATGTTTGAAGTGTTTGCAGTAGCTCACTAAGGTTTGTGTTTAAATGTGAGGATTTTTTCCCAACCTAATATCTATATGTATATGTGGCAGCGGGGGCATGATTGAGCATCAGCTGTGGACGGAGAGGCGGCGGGTCGAACCGGCAGGTAAAGCGTGATCAGAATCATCCGTGTCTTCTGACCTGCCGGTTCGACCCACCTTCTCTCCATCCGCAGCTGACGCTTGGCCGCGCCCCCTCTGCCACTCTATCTCTAACAGTGATACCACAGAGAAGAAATTCAACATAGTTCCTTATACTAAGAAAGGAGTGGAAAGCCTGTTTACTCCAAACTTACTTAAAATTGCTTAACATGGATGTGTAAGTACAGTGTTGGGGAAGTTATTAAATGTATAAAATGCATAACTATGCAGTGGTGCTTGAAAGTTTGTGAACCCTTTAGAATTTTCTATAAATCTGCATAAAAATGACCGAAAACATCATCAGATTTTCCAGACAAGTCATAAAGTAGATAAAGAGAACCTGATTAAACAAATGAGGCAAAAATATTATACTTGATAATTTATTTATTGAGGAAAATGATTCATAGGTGAAATGTATTTTATTTAAAGAACAGGGATCTATCAAAATCTGATCTTCACAACACATGTTTCTGGAAGTGTATCATGGCATGAACAAAGGCGATTTCTGAGGACCTCTGAAAAAGAGATGTTGATGTTCATCTGGCTGGAAAAGGTTACAAAACCGTCTTTAAAGAGTTTAGACTCCACCAACTCAATAATCATTTGTTTAAGAATTAATTCTCTTTGTCTGCTTTTAAGACTTGTTTGAAAATCAGAAGATGTTTTAGGTCATATTTATGCAGATATATAGAAAATTCCCAAACTTTCAAGCACCACTGTATAACACAAAGTTCCAAACTGCAATTTTTATACCCTAACAGTGTGTCACGATTCCCCCTTGAAGCAGCGTGCTCTAAGCGCGAATGCGCGAGCACCTGCTTTCCCGTTGTTGACCGTAGTGACATCCGGACACGTGTGTTTTGTTTATGTTTCTGTCATGTCTCCTCCCTGTACTGTCATTGGCTGCGATTTCACGTGGGTCTGTATTGCTCTCAGCTGCTAGCAGTTTAGATGCTGATTATGTCCGCATATATACCGCGCGCCTCCCAGCACACAACGCGGAAGATTTATACTTTGGAGTTAGTTTAGTTCGTAGCGTATTCATAGTCACGGTCCATGTTTAGAGTTAGTTTAGTTTGGATCATAGTCATAGTCACGGTCCATGTTTAGAGTTAGTTCGCGCTGGATTATCCGCTTCCAGTCCCTCATCATAGTTCGTTTCTTGTTTTGTTTATCGACCTAGATTCCTGCCTTGCCCCGTGTATGCCTGTTTGCCAATCGCCTGACCTCTTGCATGTTTGTGGATTACGTTTTGGATCACGTTTTGGATTTGTCTGCCTGTCTCTCTTTCTAAATAAACAACTGTTCATCCTGCACTTGCATCCGTCCTATCTCTGCACCGTCGCGATTCGTGACAGAATCTTCCGCCAAAACATGGATGCAGCAGGAGAACGGAGGAGACGCAGAACCCGGAAGTCGACGCCAACCGTCCCCGCTATGGATTCCGTCCACTTCCCACAATGGACATTTATGGAGCTTCCTGATCCATTTGACGGATTTTTCGGTGTCCCTGAATATTTTCTGGTAGACTGTCAATACTATTTCGCCAGCCTGTTAGACCCTAAGCCAGAGGAGAAGCAATGGCTCCGATTCATGTGGTCCCGGTTCTTTGGACCGGCCCGTCAATGGGTGCAGCTCAAACTGGATAAGCACTGTAGGAACCTGGACAGTGTAGAACAGTTTGTGGGGGAATTCATGATGCGATTCAGGAGTCTGGAGGCAAAGGACGAGCTAGAACAACTTCTCAGGGGGGTAAGTCTGGCAGGCGAACCTGCCCTGCCGTTTACCCACTACTACAGGCAACTTCATGCAGAGCTCAACTCTGAAATCCAAGTTAAGTCTCAAGTCCCTAAGGTCCAAGTCAAGCCTCCAGTCTCTGAAGTCCAAGTCAAGCCTCCAGTCTCTGAAATCCAAGTCAAGTCTCAAGTCCCTAAGGTCCAAGTCCAAGTCAAGCCTCCAGTCCCTGAGATCCAAGTCAAGCCTCCAGTCCCTGAGATCCAAGTCAAGCCTCCAGTCCCTGAGATCCAAGTCAAGCCTCCAGTCTCTGAGGTCCGAGCCAAGTCTCCAGTCTCTGAGGTCCGAGCCAAGTCTCACGTCCCTGAGGTCCGAGCCAAGTCTCCAGTCCCTGACGTCCGAGCCAAGCCTCCAGTCCCTGACGTCCGAGCCAAGCCTCCAGTCTCTGAGGTCCGAGCCAAGCCTCCAGTCCCTGACGTCCGAGTCAAGCCTCCAGTCTCTGAGATCCAAGTCCAAGTCAAGCCTCCAGTCTCTGAGATCCAAGTCAAGCCTCCAGTCCCTGAGGTCCAGGTCCAAGTCAAGCCTCCAGGCTCTGAAGCCCAAGCCAAGCCTCCAGGCTCTGACGTCCAGGCCAAGCCTCCAGGCTCAGACGTCCAGGCCAAGCCACCAGGCTCTGACGTCCAAGTCCAAGTCAAGTCTCTAGCTCCTGAGGTCCAAGTCCAGTCTCAAGTCCCTGAGGTCCAAGTCCAGTCTCAAGTCCCTGAGGTCCAAGTCCAAGTCAAGCCTCCAGTCTCTGAGGTCCAAGTCCAAGTCAAGCCTCCAGTCTCTGAGGCCCAAGTCAAGCCTCCAGTCTCTGAGGCCCAAGTCAAGCCCCCAGTCTCTGAGGTCCAAGTCAAGCCCCCAGTCTCTGAGGTCCAAGTCAAGCCTCCAGTCTCTGAGGTCCAAGTCAAGCCTCCAGGCTCAGAAGTCCAAGTCAAGCCTCCAGGCTCAGAAGTCCAAGTCAAGCCTCCAGTGTCTGAAATCCAAGCCAAGCCTCACGTCCCTGAGGTCCAAGCCAAGCCTCACGTCTCTGAGGTCCAAGCCAAGCCTCACGTCCCTGAGGTCCAAGTCAAGCCTCACGTCCCTGAGGTCCAAGTCAAGCCTCACGTCCCTGAGCCCACGGTCAAGCCTGCTGATCCAGTTGGCCAAGCTCTGCTCATGCCCCAGTCTGCTGACACGCCCAGCCAAGCTCCGCCCGCGCCCGAGTCTGCTGACACGGCCAGCCAAGCTCCGCCCATGCCCAAGGTTCACCTGGTGACCTCAGAGCCTCAGCCTCCCTGTTCAGCTGAGGACGTCGCTCAGCCTCCCTGTTCAGCTGAGGACGTCGCTCAGCCTCCCTGTTCAGCTGAGGACGTCGCTCAGCCTCCCTGTTCTGCTGAGGTCGTCGCTCAGCCCACCTGTTCTGCTGAGGTCGTCGCTCAGCCCGCCTGTTCTGCTGAGGTCGTCGCTCAGCCCGCCTGTTCAGCTGTGGTCGTCGCTCAGCCCCCCTGTTCAGCTGAGGTTGTCGCTCAGCCTTCCGGCTCCATGGCAAACGTCGTTCCCCCCTACTGCTTCGAGGAGACCCACGCTCCTCTCCCTGGCCGCACGGAGACCCACGCTCCTCTCCCTGGCCGCACGGAGACCCACGGTCCTCTCCCTGGCCTTACAGGGGACTTCGCTCTGCCTTCCAGTTCAGCTGGGGTCGTCGCTCCACTTTCATGCTCCGCCAAGGACTTCGCTCAGCCTGCCTGCCCGGCTGTGGACATCACTCTGCCTTCATGCTCCACCGAGGACTTCGCTCAGCCTGCCTGCCCGGCTGTGGACGTCGCTCTGCCTTCATGCTCCGCCGAGGACTTCGCTCAGCCCGCCTGCCCGGCTGTGGATGTCGCTCTGCTTCCCTGCTACGCCGAGGACGTCGCTCCGCTTCCCTGCGCCACCAAGAACACCGTGCAGTTTCCTGGCTCTGCCTGGGACATTCAGTCCAGGGGGCCGGGTCCGCCAATTAAATGGGATGACTCGTGGCACTCCGGGAGGAGTGCCTTTGGGGGGGTTATGTCACGATTCCCCCTTGAAGCAGCATGCTCTAAGCGCGAATGCGCGAGCACCTGCTTTCCCGTTGTTGACCATAGTGACATCTGGACACGTGTGTTTTGTTTATGTTTCTGTCATGTCGCCTCCCTGTTCTGTCATTGGCTGGGATTTCACGTGGGTCTGTATTGCTCTCAGCTGCTAGCAGTTTAGACGCTGATTATGTCCACATATATACCGCGCGCCTCCCAGCACACAACACGGAAGATTTATACTTTGGAGTTAGTTTAGTTCGTAGCGTATTCATAGTCACGGTCCATGTTTAGAGTTAGTTCGCGCTGGATTATCCGCTTCCAGTCCCTCGTCATAGTTCGTTTCTTGTTTTGTTTATCGACCTAGATTCCTGCCTTGCCCCGTGTATGCCTGTTTGCCAATCGCCTGACCTCTTGCATGTTTGTGGATTACGTTTTGGATCACGTTTTGGATTTGTCTGCCTGTCTCTCTTTCTAAATAAACAACTGTTCATCCTGCACTTGCATCCGTCCTATCTCTGCACCGTTGCGATTCGTGACACAGTGAAGGTATTTAGGATAAAGCAGATGTTTTAACAGAGAAACATCTGCTTAGATGATAAACCAGAGAAAGTTTTAGACACCTGTTTCCAAAACTTTCCATCACTGGACTGCAGTGGAAGGTTATTCTGGTTATTATACCAAAACCATTTTTTGTGGTATCTGTGTTCCACATATCTATATTGGTCATCGCTAACCATAAATTTTCCACTCTGAAAATGCTGTGTATTCGTGAATTACACAGATTTAGAGTTTAACTTACAAATACCTTTGAATTATGAATTCATGGAGACCTTTTACAAAAATAGATGTTTCACATAAATGATGAAATTACAATTTCCATTATAAGTGAGTTTAAATGAGCAGGCTTTCTCGGTACACAGAAATATCTTGAATGTCTTGCCTGTTGCACAAATGCAGTGTTTTTGCGTAAGTGTATAGCTGGTGCTTGAGGACATGTTTGTGTCTTTGCTCCTCTGCTGCAGTAACCAGGCCGTGCGAATGCTTGAGTGCAGGGAGAAGCCGACCCCGGACATGTTTGGGGAGCTTCTGCGCAACGCTAGTACCATGGGAGACCTGCGTAACTGCCCGGTGAGGTCACACACACACTATATATATATATATATATATATATATATATATATATATATATATATATATATATATATATATATATATATATATATATATATATATGCAATGATGGAATATTGTCCATTCAGTATATCATAAATCCCCTCACATTTGCTAACTAACAAGATAAATCTTTTCACCGGCACCACCATATTTGTTTCTCTCACTTGTCCCTCAGTTGGTGACCTGATTAGCGAGGAGCTCTTGTAACATCACTTGGCATTTTATTCTGCTTGGAAAATCCTCTGTGACCAAAAAAATCTCAGACAGCAGCGCTTTTTAAATGCAATCGTGTTCCGTCACCTTGCGGCTGCTGCATTTAGGATTACACATAAACCGTGCACTGGTGTATGAAAGCACTTTAAAAAAAAAAAAGCACTTACACCTGATGATACCTACAATACTCGCAAATGTTTAAATCACTTAAGTCATATTGCTTTTTTTGCTCTCTAGTCCGCATGCATGACAGTGTTTTTCAGACACGACATGGAAATAAAATTAGAGCACGTTTCTCTGGTTAGGACTATTTCATTATGTTCCTTGATGCTAGTCTCAGCTGGATTAATATGGATCAGGAGATCAGAATTCAGCTCAATTTCACTTATAATTACTACTTGTACTAATGTTCTGGATTGATCCCCTGAGTTGGCTGAACTGAGATGTGGTGAGTAATTGAAGCTGAAGACTCTGTTTTTGTGGATCTCTGGCACCCAACTTGACAGGCTTAAGAACACACAGCAGGACTGCTGGCTGATGGGACACTGGGTGTTTGTGTTTGTCCTACTGCTGCAGCTTATTAGTCAATCACTGGTGTGTGTGTGTGTGTGTCTATATAGAAGGAGTGTGTGTGTATGTGAGTGAGAGAGAGAAAGAGAGAGAGAGAGAGAGAGAGAGAGAGGATGAAGCAGGGGATGTTGCCAGTTCTGAGAAATGCACTCTTTGTTTTAATCCCTATCCCTACCCTGGTCTTGTGCCAGCCTGCTGGCTTTTCTCCCTCTCGACTGCACAAAAGCAGAGCTGCGGTGGCCACGGGTCAGGCTGGCCATGCCACCGATCGCCAGGGTTTTCTCCTCCTGTTTCCGCATTTCCACTGCCAAGCGGCTCAGTGGTGGGCAGTGACTCAAAGAAAACCGCTAGAACATTGGGTGCTGAACATAAGGCCTCTCTGGAACTTGCAGCTATTTTCCAAAGACTATCTCTTTTCTCCTTTTCTCACTCACTGAAGCACACAGATTGACAAAGCCAACGTCTGGTTTTTGTCTTGGACTCAAGTCAAACAGTAGCTCTTCTGTCTCTCTCTCTCAGAGTAACTGTGGAGAAATGTTGCGCATTCGCCGTGTCCTGATGAATTCTCCTGAGATCATCAGCATCGGCCTGGTGTGGGACTCGGACCACTCGGACCTGGCCGAGGATGTCATCCACAGCCTGGGCACATGCTTGCGTCTGGGGGATGTAAGACACACACTCACACACACCCCACATCTTTACACACACACACACACACACATTTAGACATGTGAAAGTCCTAGATAGACACTGAAGAGATGATCATGATGTGTATTATGCAGGAATCTTGCTTTCTCAAGTTTACTTGCCACAAACATTAGACTTCAGTTAGGGAGGGAAAAAATAACTGATTTCCAAATGCATCCCAAAAAATATCTTGATGTATTCTGCATTGATGAATTAATGAGGATTATGTTTTGTTTTTGTTTTTTTGTCAGAGTACTAAATATTTCTGATTAAATGCTTTCTGAAAATGATTATAGGCTAGGCTTGTCACAGTTTATTAAAATCACATTCACTTGAAATATTTCATATTTCTATTGATTGAATATTAGATTAGAATATTACGCAGTATATTAGAAGAAGGCATGCACTATGTGTCCATGTCACAGAGTAATTCACACAGCAAGATCATATTTGTTTTTATCATATTACACATGTAAATGTAAGGTTTTACATTAGGCTTTATCCATTTACCCACAGAAGTTTTAACTACTGGAACGTTTTATGTTTTTTATTTTATGTAATATTTTTTAGAATATTCAAAACTCGTACAAAAAGTAAAGTATGCCAACAGGATACGAATCTACTCTGAGCCCTACATGAAACAGCATTAGGCAAAAGGTTTAGGAAACACATTTTATTGACTGTCAGTAGAACATTGTGCCATAAACATTCAAATGTGGACTTTTCTCTCGGAATATTTTCTCTTTTCTCTCTGATCGTTATGAAATATTGAATTTCTGAAGTTAATTCTCTCTAAAGGAAATACAGTAAGACTAGGGTTGTTTTTTTCCATGATGGATGAAAAAGATCTTTTTAAAGCAGCAAGTAATCATACTGGGTATAAATCGTTATGTAGGCTAAAGAAATCCACATTGAAATGCAGAAAATATCGATTTTTAATCGCGTCATAGAACACTGAATTGAAGCCCAATGGAATCCTTAGCTCTGTAGACCCCAACTTCAATCATGCAACTTTTATGGCTGTATTGTTGTGTGAAATGTATTCATTAAACCATCACTGTGAAGTGTATAAGTCAGGACGCCCTCCTACAGTGCTGATGAGTCAGTATCCCTCATAATGATTTAGTCTTTCTCGGCAGTTCATGTGGGTGGCCCCATGCGTCCTAACTCTAAACCATCCACTTAAGTCGACTGCTCGATTGCAGCTAGGCTTCTTACACTTATTCTGTGCTCCATAGCTGTTCTACCGAGTAACGGATGACCGGGCCAAGCAATCAGAGCTCTACCTGGTAGGCATGGTGTGTTACTACGGCAAGCATTACTCTACATTTTTCTTCCAAACCAAGATACGCAAGTGGATGTACTTCGATGACGCCCACGTCAAAGAGGTAACAACTGTAGTTAAACGAGCATTTGGTTCTTTCATTCATGCAGGAAAAGTTCACTCATGTATGGTGTGTGTGTGTGTGTGTGTGTGACAATTACAGATTGGGCCCAAGTGGAAAGACGTGGTTTCGCGTTGTATAAAGGGCCATTACCAGCCCCTGCTTCTGCTCTATGCTGACCCCCGTGGGACGCCTGTGGCATCGCAAGACATGCCCGCTGCTCAGCTGGAGCTGCACCACTGCAGCAAGGCCGGCTATGACAGCGAAGACTCCGGTAGGAGAAAGAAGGACTGATGGTGGAGAAAGAGAAAGGAAGACGAAACGTGTGAAGGAGAGAATAGAGGAAAAGATGTTGATTGAACAGAAACTTTTTTTTAAACAGTGCAACATTTTTATCTTCATGTCATCTTCATGTCATCTTCATGTCATTGTCATTGCCATTCTGAATATTAAATCATTAATCCAGTAGTATATGCTTATACATTCACATTAATAGGAACAACTGTACCACTGCTCATTCATGCCATTATCAGCCAATCATGTGGCAGCAGTTGTTTTTTTTTTTTAATCATTCATTTGCCGATATCAAATAAAAATAACTACTTTGCTGTCAATTTGTTAGCAAGATTAAATACTTTAATATGTTATGGCATATAGTGAAAAATATATTGATATAGTGATAGGATATTATTTGCCCTATCCCTCACCCCTACATTGAAATCAGTGTCCTTGTGGTTGTTGTATCTTCAGGGAGGGAGCCGTCCATCTCCAGCGACACACGCACAGACTCTTCCACAGACAGTTACAGTTATAAGCACTCACGCTCGCACCACGAGTCCATGGCCTCCCATTTTTCCTCAGATTCTCAGGGAACTGTGGTGTGCAATCAGGACAGCAGCGGCTCACAGAACAGCATGGACTCTGCAGGTAACAATATGATCCCTCGACTCTGCGTGCACACACACACACAAACAAAGTGACCACATTACCTCATACTCTTAACCCTCATGTTCTATTTACTTACCAACGGCAGCCCCATTTACTCAGGCCATCTATTTTGATTTTATGGCATTACAGCTGTAAAATACCCAATATATCTTTACACAGTTTATAGAAATATAAGCACAACCCATTCACCTGCTTGTGAATCCTCCTGACAGGAGCTGTAAGTGGTAGAAATGTTACAGGGCTTCCATGTTTCACATCGAAGCCATTTTATTGACAATGTGACATGATCACATTGTTTCTTTCACATCAAAATAATCTGAACGTAATAGCATATTTACAAAACGTGAAATTGTGCCAAAATGGATCATTTTGACCTGAACGGAATACATTCTTTGTCTAGGTGATGTCCTAAAAGAGAAGGTAGCTCCTCAGTCTCCACCACGGCCATCCTCCGTAGGACGACTGCCCGATTATACGAAAGTGGGCTCGTGTGCTGGCGGATCCGAAACCGGGCCACATGCCAGGGACTGGGAGGACGAGAGCACCAGCAGCGAGTCCAAGTCCAGCTCCAGTGGGGGGCGCTACAGACCATGCTGGAGGCCGAGGAGAGAAGTGCTGAACATCGACAACATCTTCAGCCATGATAGGCAACGGCTAGGCTCGAGTCCACTCCCAGAGGATGCCATCCCTCAGACTCCTAACGAATCTTTCCCTGGGATTGGAGCACACGTCATGGACTCCACAGAGACGCAGCCCACGGATATAGTAGGAGGCGGGTCTAACGTAGGAATGGGGCACCTTCCAGTCCCGGCCGCTCCACGCGGCATGGCTCAGCCACCAAGGTTAATCCAGAGGATGGAAAGCGGCTATGAGAGCAGTGAGAGGAACAGCAGCAGCCCCATCAGCATGGACATGCCTCTCAATGAGAACCTCAGCACCAGTGCACCCAGGTATTACATTCCTGTTACTTTAGGGCTTTTTAACACTTCAGTACGTTGACTTCAAGCAAGCTGCTGTTTAGCCACACTTCTGAGATTCCTTAATAATTAGAAAGTTTGGCAGGTAATTAATCATGGATCACAGATGTAGGAACAGTTCGCAACTCTGTACCTGCTAATTTCTTTCTTCTAACTGCAAGGGCAAAGTGTTAGAAATGAGTGCACTGAAGACGTGCACTGTTCAGATTGTGCACAGCTATAATTAAACTAACATTCTGACACTTTCTGATTTCACCATTCTGAAATAAAGTACTGGCCATGTCTTCTATGTTTGAAAATTGTTGTTGGACATTTACGTAATTCATTTGGTAGTAAAAACAACAAGAAATCTGCAATAATTCTTCATTTACACTGTTTTGTTATGGTTGCTATGGTGATATGACCAACTCCTTGAATGTCCAGTGGCTGGCTGTGGGCGAGCAAAACGACACTAGCTTTGTATTGTTTTTGCCATGGGTCCTATGCATGAATGCAGAACAATAATACTGTGTATGCACATGCACTAAAGTGTCAGACTGTGGTCATCATTTCTTTCAGTCTTAGCCCTACCCTCTTGTCTCACCTCAGGGAGGCCAGCAGTAAAAGACAGATGACGTCAGGGCCATCCTGGCGAACAGTGCCAAAATCCAAGAGCAGCAGTGCCATCTTGCAAGATATGCGATCGCCCAGCTGGAGCAACAGCCCTGTAAATCTGGGTGAGCTGCAGCAAATGCCAGCATTCACTGTCTATTGAAGCTACTCCTAACTGCTTAGAAATTGGAATAATGTGTGTGTGTGTGTGTGTGTGTGTGTGTGTGCGCGCGCGCATATGCGTGTGTGCAGGGGAGGGCCGCAGTGAACTTGATGAGCTGCAGGAGGAGGTGGCACGCAGAGCAAGGCAGCAGGAGCTCCAGAGAAAGAAGGAAAAGGAGAGAGAGGCAGCCATGGGCTTCAATCCCAAACCCAGCAAGTTTATGGACCTGGATGAACTCCAACACCAGGGTAAATACCACACAGGACAGGCGACAGACAACTGTTCCTGCCAGTTAAACAGTGAAACATGAAACACAATTGTTATCAGGACACAGACAAGAGACCGTTCCAAGACAAATAAACAGGGGGACGTACTTATATAGTCAACGTCAGAATTATTGGCACCTTTCATGAAACTGAGCAAATATATAAAATGGATCAAGCATTTTATATATGTATGGACACCTGTGCAGTACATTTTAGGCTTAAATACTTTATATAGGGACATGGTATAGTTTTATTCTAATACAATACTTTTAGCAAAATTCAGTTGTCTTTTATTTAGTGCATTTTCTTGCAACACACTGGTTTCAGAGCGTAAGACCACCAGTCTTCCTGTACTCCTCCACGTATAACATTTTAAGTGTGTGGACAGACCTTGAGTTTTTAATTTGGTTCAAATGTAGAGCCTCATGTGACAATTGCAAAACACTTATTTTCTGTTCTTGTATAATTGTGTATATTATGTTTGGAATTTTATTGAAAGATCCACCTACAGCCAAGTCTTAATCTTTTGGCAGGAAACAGGTCACAGCATTGAGTCAGTAATATTTAAACTTCTGGACACGTGCATGTGTGCCAGGTGCTATAAAGTTACACCACTTTCAATTTGTAAACTTAATATTCATACAAGACAGTTAGTTAACTTTGGCCTGTTTAACTAGCTAGCTAATTTAGCTCGCTCCTCACTGTACTACCTTACAATTATTTACAGCTGTAATTCATTCATCCATCTTCAGTAAGTGTTTTATCCTGGTCAGGAACACTGTGTGTGCATTTCACACCAATCCACCTACCAGCATTTTTCCTGAGGTGGGAGGAAACCATACAACCTCTAGGAAGGCCATGCAGACTTCCCACAGGGAGCACGTGCACAGAAACTCTGTATAGACAGTAACCCAAACTCGGGTTTAAAACAGAGACCCTGGAACCGTGAAGCTGCAATGCCACTGCTATTCTCCTGAAGGGTGCCAATAATTATGTTGTTTGTATTTAGGTGTGTGTTTTTGCCCTTGCTCTTTTTACTTCCTCTCTCTGGGTATAGTAGCTGGGGGTACTGTTTTTGGGATGCCCTAATGGGAGATGAAGTAAATAAACAGAAAGGAACAGGAAGAAGGGTGAACACCTGAACTGCCTCATGTTATAAGAGTGAACCAAATGTTCGTCCAGATGTTCCCCTGTCCTGTAGATGTGTGAAAAGTGCACAACAGGATCATCAAGAGACTGAAGCAATACTATACATATATTACTAAGACATCTCTTGATTCGTTCAGTAGTCCAAACTCTAACACAGTGTGTTTCTGCGTACGAGTGCATGCTTCTGTGTCTTTGTGCAGCTACCCAGGTGCATCTCTTCTGGTGATACTTTTGCATCTATTGTTTCTGCATAAAGTGGCAAGGTTTATGTGTGTATCAGGAGCTCGCTGGCGTGCCACAGGCAGTGTGCGTGTGCGTGCATGTTTTCAGCAGCCTGGCCTTGGTGTGTTAATTGCAGGGAAGGGGTGCAGTTTTAAGCACTGCCTGGCGGAGGCGGATGCTCTGTTAGAGCAGTCGCTGCGCCTGGAGCAGGCTGGAGACCCAGCCACCGCCCTGGCACTGTTGCGGCACATTGTGTGTAAGTAATGGTGACTGTGCCCCTGCCCGCTGTGCCTAGTACTAGCACAAAACACGCCCACCCTCCTCACCAACACTGTCCTCTGCCCCATAGCTGTCTGCTTGCCTTTGTCTGCCTTCTGCTTTCCACTCTTTACCTGTCCTAACGTTCGTCCTTTCCTTCATCATTCATCATCCTCTTCTCTTCATGGTCTACCTGAGTGACTCAGTCTCTCTCTCACTCCCTCTCTCTCTCTCTCTCTCTCTCTCTCTCTCTCTCTGTGCGACTACGTTACTCATATAGGCTTAGCCAGTGCCGCCACTAATAGTCTGATGCTGCTGAAAGGCACTTGCTATCTGAAACTTGGTGTGTAGACAGAAGCGGATGCGGATTTGGTCCAGTGGTTTTTAGAGGATGTTATAAAAATGCTATTTGCCTAGGCTTCTTAGCTTTTGATGTGCTAATCACATGTCTCGGAGTAAATCCATCCTAAAACCCATTTTCCATCAGACGAGGTAACTGCAGCGCTACTGTGGCATCGCTTGCAGTTTGGTCTTCAGAGGCATGACCAGTGATGTGGCACAGGATGAAGATATTGATACCGCTCCAATTTCTAGTCCTTTTGACATCAGATCGATGCAGATCTAATAAATCATCGGGTATCTCATATTGATTATTTGATTGATATAACTTTTTGGGCATTTTGACTGAATTATATGAAGAGCGTTTACACTGCCAGTCAAATTAATGTTTTTGGTTAAACTTTAAGAAATCGGTTCAAGTTAAATAGTCTGGAATTAGAACAGGTAAGAAATAGATGTAAGGAACTGAGAAATGTTTGACATTTTTCTTTATTTTATTGGAAAAAATCTATTTGCGACTGGAATACAATCAAACAGTTTTCTCGATAATATCAAAACAAATCTAGGTGTACAGTAACTTATGGTTAAGACACGATTACAGTGTATGATTTCTGGCCCAATTTTCCTGTTCACACATTGTAAAAGAATACTCAGAGTGCATAATATGACTGGTGCACATTTAGTGCCATGGTAACCAAAGAGAGCCACTGAGTTCTGTCAGCGTCAGAAATTTTGGATTAAAATCTAAGAGCGTGACTACTGCTACAGCGCTTATCTAAAAGCCAGCAAAAAGAGGATGATATAGGATTACACAAAACTCACAGCAAAGCTAAAAATACAGTTAGAAACTGAAATACAATACAATACAGTTTAATCACATTAATTAGTATACTAATATAATTACCGCCCTGCACATGCCTGGCCCATCGTGCAATTACTTGCAAAGCTATGCATTCTAATAGATAGAAAAAATATCCTTATATTACCTCAAGCTCACTTGAACTACTTGGATTTGGCGAAATTGCAATTTCATGAAATTGTTTTGCACCGTCTTTCACACTGGTGTTTGTCGGTAAATGAGACTTTTTAGCTGTACTCATGTTCACTGCATGTGAATCGAAGAAGACTTTGGCTGAATAAGATAAGATAAGATAAGATAAACTTTATTGATCCCACACTGGGGAAATTCCCTCGTTACAGCAGCTCAATTACACAAAAAACAGATAGGAAAGAATACACATTAAATAGGAATAGAATTTTTAAAATGTCTAAAATATATATATATATATATATATATATATATATATATATATATATATATATACATATACACAATAGGAATAGAAAAATAAGAATAACCGTAGTAAAAATTATAATAATGGTAATATGTACACTATGAACACCTCAATGTATGTACAGATGAATAAGAATATGAATATATACAGATGAGTAACACCGTTATATACAGAAAAGTGATAAATGGATTATTGCACAGTTAACAATAGAGGGTGAGTAACAAATAGTAATAAATGAATGAATGTTCATATTGCAGAATTATTGTGAATGTGTAGGTTGATGATGCAAAAACAGCTAGCAGTGCAGAATGTGCATTGTGATGATGTCACATAACGCATCTTTGCCCAAATCTGCGTAAAATCTGAGGTCATTTTGAAAAATTGCAAGCTCTTCCAAATATTGCTTCGTTTGCATGATTTTCTGTTCATTTCTGCGATCACGAAATCGTGAAATCGTGGACATACTGATTAACATTGCTACTAATATACCATTATTCCAATTATTATTAAACCATTTTGTGCACAAGCCAGGATTGTTCACGATGGATGACATAAACAGAACAGTCATTGTTCATTAGAGGATCATCACTGTGTAATCTGGAATCTGTACTATATAATCTGAGAACACAATACCTCACAGTCTGTTACAGAAATCAGACGAGGTTTTGTTGAGATCATCTCCTACAGCAGAGGTATAAAAGCCATTGGTCATAAAAGCCAAAAAAAGTTATGATTTTTTTTTTGATGTTATATATATAAAAGCCTTTAATACATTACCACTTTTTATAATTATGCAATAATAGTAAAGATAATAACTATAATAAGAAGAATAT